>NC_071999.2:8269198-8572001 GCF_028885655.2 Pongo abelii
CACATTCCATTCCACATTCCATTTCACATTCCTTTCCATTACATTCCACATTCCATTCCAAATTCCATTTCATTTCATTCCACATTCCATTCCATATTCCATTGCTCATTCCCTTCCAAATTCCATTCCATTTTATTCCATTCCATTCCACATTATATTCCATTTCATTACACATTCCATTCCTCATTCAATTGCACATTCCCTTCTACATTCCATTACATTACATTCCACATTCTATTCCACATTACTTTCCATTCCATTACATAATCCATACCACATTCGATTCCATTCTGCTCCACATTACATTCTATTACATTCCACGTTCCATTCCACTTTCCATTCCATTCCATTCCACTTTCCATTCCACATTCCATTCCATTCCTTTAATTATTCCATTCCATTCCATTGCATTACACATTTCATTCCATTCCATTCCACATTAAATTCTATTCCATTCCAAATTGCATTCAATTCCATTCCATTCCAGTTTCCATTCAATTTCATTCCATTCAATTGCACATTCCATTCCACATTACATTCCCTTCAATTCCGCATCCCATTCCTTTCAATTCCATTCCTTTCCAAATTCCATTCCCTTCCATTCTGTTCCACATTCCATTCCCTTCCATTCCACATTCCATTCCATTCCATTTCACATTCTATTAAATTCCATTCCACGTTCAATTCCACAATCCATTGCTCTCCATTCCACATTCTATTCCATTCCTTTCCACATTCCATTTCACATTCCATTCCATTCAATTCGACATTTCATTCCAGGTGCCATTCCATTCCATTCCTCATTCCTTTCCACATTCCATTACACGTTCCAATCCATGTTCCATTCCATTTTCCATTCCACTTTCCATTTCATTCTATTTCACCTTTCATTCCATTCCATTCCACGTTACATTTCATTCCCTTCAACATTCCATTCCACATTCCATTCCACATTCACTTTCACCTTCCATTCCATTGCATTCCATTCTATTCCATTCCACATTCCATTCCATTCTATTCCGCATTCCATTGCATAACATTCCACGTTCCATTACATTCCATTCCACCTTCCATTCCACGTTCCATTCGACGTTCCATTCCTTTCCATTCTATTCCACATTGCATACCATTCCATTCCACTTTCCATTACATTCCATTCCATATTCCACTTCATATTCCTTTCCATTGCTTTCCATTGCACCTTCCATCCCACATTCCTTTCCATTGCATTCCATATTCCATTCCATATCCCATTCCACATTCCATTCCACATTTCATTCCCCGTAATATTCCACAATACATTCCACATTCCATTCCACATTGCATTCCACGTTCGTTACCATTCCTTTCCACGTTCCATTCCAATCCATTCCACGTTGTGTTTCATTCTATTCCATGTTCCATTCCAGATTCCGTTTCCGCATTCTATTCCCCTTTTCATTCCATTCTATTCCACTTCCAATTGCATTCAATTCCACATTCCTTTCCATTCCATTAAATTCCATTCTACATTCCATTATATTCCATTCCACACTCCATTACATTCCATTCCACATTTCATTCTATTCCATTCCATTCCAATTTCCATTAAGTTCCATGCCATATTACTCTCCGTTGCATTACACATTCCATTCCTTTCCATTCCACATTCCATAACATTGCATTCCATTCCACATTCTATTCCATTTCATTCCACATTCCATTCCCTTCCAATTCATTCCAGTCCATTCCACATTCCGTTCCATTACAATTTCCATTCCATTCCATTCCATTCCATTCAATTCCACATTCCATTCCATTCCACATTTCATTCCCTTCCATTCTGTTACACATTTGATTCAATTCCATTCCTCATTCCATTCCATTTCATTCCACATTCCATTGCATTCCATTCCATTCCATTCCACATTCCATACCATTCCGTTCCATTACACTTTTCATTCCACATTCCATTCCACATTCCATTCCATTCCATTTCACTTTCCATTCTATTCCATTCCATTCCATTCCACATTCCATTCCACATCCCTTTCCCTTCCATTCCACATTCCATTCCATTCCATTCTACATTCCATTCCATGTTCCTTTGCAAGTTCCATTCAACGTTACTTTCCAGTACATTCCATTCCATTCCATTCCATTCCATTCTGAATTCCTTTCCATTCCATTCCAAATTATACTCGACATTCCATTCATTGCATTCCACATTCCATTCCATTCCATTCCACTTTCCATTACACATTGCATTCCATTCCATTCCACGTTGCATTCCACACTCAATTACATATTCCATTCCACTTTCCATTCCGTTCCACGACACGTTGCATTCCACATTCCATGCCACGTTCAATTCCACATTCCATTCCACATTCCATTCAACAATCCATTCCACGTTCCATTCCATTCCATTACACGTTCCATTCCACATTCCATTCCATTCCATTCCATTCCATTCTGAATTCCTTTAAGTTCCATTCCAAATTATACTCGGCATTCCATTCATTGCATTCCACATTCCATTCCATTCCGTTCCACATTCCATTACTTTCCATTCCACATTACATTCAACGTTCCATTCCACATTCCATTCCACTTTCCATTCTACGTTCCACTTCACGTTCCATTCTATGTTCCCTTCCATTCCATTCCACGTTGCATTCCATTCCATTCCACATTCCATTCTACTTTCCATTAGACCTGCCATTCCTTTCCACATTCCTTTCTACGTTGCATTAGTGTTGCCATTCCACGTTCCACTTCATGTTCCATTCCATTCCATTCCACGTTCCGTACCATTCCATTCCAAGTTCCATTTCATTCTACTCCACTTTCCATTCCACATTCCATTTCACATTCCATTCCACATTCCATTCCATTCCTTTCCAATTTCAATTCCATTCCATTCCATTCCATTCTACATTCCATTCCGTTCCTTTCCACTTTCCATTCTTTCATTTCCAAATTCCATTCCATTCCATTGCATTCCACTTTCCTTTCCATACCATTCTGCATTCCATTCCATTCCATTCCACGCCATACTCGAATCCATTCCACGTTCCATTCCACGTTCCATTCCAATTTCCATTCCATTCCATTCCATTCCATTCTGGATTCCTTTCCATTCCATTCCGAATTATATTCAACATTCCGTTCCATTCCATTCCACGTACCATTCCACGTTGCATTGCACATTCCATTCCACGTTCCATTCCACATTCTGTTCCGTGCTATTCCACGGCCCATTCCACCTTCCATTCCATCTTCGATTCCACGTTCCATTCCATAACATTCCACATTACATTACATTCTATTCCATTCCACATTCCATTGCCTTCCTTTCCACATACTTTTCCATTCCATTCCACATTCCATTCCATTGCATTCCAAATTCCATTCCACATTTCATTACCTTCTATTCCACATTCTTTTTTTTTTCTTTTATTATTATGATTATTATTATTATTATTATACCTTAGGTTTATGGCACATGTGCCCAATGTGCAGGTAAGTTACATATGTATACATGTGCCATGCTGGTGTGCTGCACCCAGCAACTCGTCATCTAGCATTAGGTATATCTCCCAATGCTATCCCTCCCCCCTCCCCCCACCCCACAACAGTCCCCGAAGTGTGATGTTCCCGTTCCTGTGTCCATGTGTTCTCATTGTTCAATTCCCACCTATGAGTGAGAATATGCAGTGTTCGGTTTTTTGTTCTTGCGACAGTTTACTGAGAATGATGATTTCCAATTTCATCCATGTCCCTACAAAGGACATGAACTCATCATTTTTGGCTGCATAGTATTCCATGGTGTATATGTGCCACATTTTCTTAATCCAGTCTATCATTGTTGGACATTTGGCTTGGTTCCAAGTCTTTGCTGTTGTGAATAATGCGGCAATAAACATACGTGTGCATGTGTCTTTATAGCAGCATGATTTATAGTCCTTTGGGTATATACCCAGTAATGGGATGGCTGGGTCGAATGGAATTTCTAGTTCTAGATCCCTGAGGAATCGCCACACTGACTTCCACAAGGGTTGAACTAGTTTACAGTCCCACCAACAGTGTCAAAGTGTTCCTATTTCTCCACATCCTCTCCAGCACCTGTTGTTTCCTGACTTTTTAATGATTGCCATTCTAACTGGTGTGAGATGGTATCTCATTGTGGTTTTGATTTGCATTTCTCTGATGGCCAGTGATGGTGAGCATTTATTCATGTGTTTTTTGGCTGCATAAATGTCTTCTTTGAGAAGTGTCTGTTCATGTCCTTCACGCACTTTTTGATGGGGTTGTTTGTTTTTTTCTTGTAAATTTGTTTGAGTTCATTGTAGATTCTGGATATTAGCCCCTTGTCAGATGAGTAGGTTGCGAAAATTTTCTCCCATTTTGTAGGTTGCCTGTTCACTCTGATGGTAGTTTCCTTTGCTGTGCAGAAGCTCTTTAGTTTAATTAGATCCCAATTGTCAATTTTGGCTTTTGTTTCCATTGCTTTTGGTGTTTTAGACATGAAGTCCTTGCCCATGTCTATGTCCTGAATTGTATTGCCTAGGTTTTCTTTTAGGGTTTTTATGGTTTTAGGTCTAACATTTAAGTCTTTAATCCATCTTGAATTGATTTTTGTATAAGGTGTAAGGAAGGGATCCAGTTTCAGCTTTCTACATATGGCTAGCCAGTTTTCCCAGCACCATTTATTAAATAGGGAATCCTTTCCCCATTTCTTGTTTTTCTCAGGTTTGTCAAACATCAGATGGTTGTAGACATGCGGCATTATTTCTGACGGCTCTGTTCTGTTCCATTGATCTATATCTCTGTTTTGGTAGCAGTACCATGCTGTTTTGGTTACTGTAGCCTTGTAGTATAGTTTGAAGTCAGGTAGCGTGATGCCTCCACCTTTGTTCTTTTGGCTTAGGATTGACTTGGTGATGCGGGCTCTGTTTTGGTTCCATATGAACTTTAAAGTAGTTTTTTCCAATTCTGTGAAGAAAGTCATTGGTAGCTTGATGGGGATGGCATTGAATCTGTAAATTACCTTGGGAAGGATGGCCATTTTCATGATATTGATTCTTCCTACCCATGAGCATGGAATGTTCTTCCATTTGTTTGCATCCTCTTTTATTTCCTTGAGCAGTGGTTTGTAGTTCTCCTTGAAGAGGTCTTTCACATCCCTTGTAAGTTGGATTCCTAGGTATTTTATTCTCTTTGAAGCAATTGTGAATGGGAGTTCACCCATGATTTGGCTCTCTGTCTATTATTGATGTATGAGAATGCTTGTGATTTTTGCACATTGATTTTGTATCCTGAGACTTTGCTGAAGTTGCTTATCAGCTTAAGGAGATTTTGGGCTGAGACAATGGGGTTTTCTAGATATACTATCATGTCATTTGCAAACAGGGACAATTTGACTTCCTCTTTTCCTAATTGAATACCCTTGATTTCCTTCTCCTGCCTAATTGCCCTGGCCAGAACTTCCAACACTATGTTGAATAGAAGTGGTGAGAGAGGGCATCCCTGTCTTGTGCCAGTTTTCAAAGGGAATGCTTCCAGTTTTTGCCCATTCAGTATGATATTGGCTGTGGGTTTGTCATAAATAGCTCTTATTATTTTGAGATATGTCCCATCAATTCCTAATTTATTGAGAGTTTTTAGCATGAAGGGTTGTTGAATTTTGTCAAAGGCCTTTTCTGCATCTATTGAGATAATCATGTGGTTTTTGTCTTTGGTTCTGTTTATATGCTGGATTACATTTATTGATTTGCATATATTGAACCAGACTTGCATCCCAGGGATGAAGCCCACTTGATCATGGTGGATAAGCTTTTTGATGTGCTGCTGGATTCTGTTTGCCAGTATTTTATTGAGGATTTTTGCAGCAATGTTCATCAAGGATATTGGTCTAAAATTCTCTTTTTTTGTTGTGTCTCTGCCAGGCTTTGGTATCAGGATGATGCTGGCCTCATAAAATGAGTTAGGGAGGATTTCCTCTTTTTCTATTGATTGGAATAGTTTCAGAAGGAATGGTACCAGCTCCTCCTTGTACCTCTGGTAGAATTCGGCTGTGAACCCATCTGGTCCTGGACTTTTTTTGGTTGGTAAGCTATTGATTATTGCCACAATTTCAGCTCCTGTTATTGGTCTATTCAGAGATTCAACTTCTTCTTGGTTTATTCTTGGGAGGGTGTATGTGTTCAGGAATTTATCCATTTCTTCTAGATTTTCTAGTTTATTTGCATAGAGGTGTTTGTAATATTCTCTGATGGTAGTTTGTATTTCTGTGGGATCGGTGGTGATATCCCCTTTATCATTTTTTATTGCATCTATTTGATTCTTCTCTCTTTTTTTCTTTATTAATCTTGCTAGTGGTCTATCAATTTTGTTGATCCTTTCAAAAAACCAGCTCCTGGATTCACTTATTTTTTGAAGGGTTTTTTGCGTATCTATTTCCTTCTGTTCTGCTCTGATTTTAGTTATTTCTTGCCTTCTGCTAGCTTTTGAATGTGTTTGCTCTTGCTTTTCTAGTTCTTTTAATTGTGGTGTTAGGGTGTCAATTTTGGATCTTTCCTGCTTTCTCTTGTGGGCATTTAGTGCTATAAATTTCCCTCTACACACTGCTTTGAATGCATCCCAGAGATTCTGGTATGTTGTGTCTTGGTTCTCGTTGGTTTCAAAGAACATCTTTATTTCTGCCTTCATTTCGTTATGTACCCAGTAGTCATTCAGGAGCAGGTTGTTCAGTTTCCATGTAGTTGAGCGGTTTTGAGTGAGATTCTTAATCTTGAGTTCTAGCTTGATTGCACTGTGATCTGAGACAGTTTGTTACAATTTCGGTTCTTTTACATTTATTGAGGAGAGCTTTACTTCCAAGTATATGGTCAATTTTGGAATAGGTGTGGTGTGGTGCTGAAAAAAATATATATTCTGTTGATTTGGGGTGGAGAGTTCTGTAGATGTCTATTAGGTCCGCTTGGTGCAGAGCTGAGTTCAATTCCTGGGTATCCTTGTTGACTTTCTGTCTCGTTGATCTGTCTAATGTTGACAGTGGGGTGTTAAAGTCTCCCATTATTAATGTGTGGGAGTCTAAGTCTCTTTGTAGGTCACTGAGGACTTGCTTTATGAATTTGGTAAAAAAGAATAAAAAGAAATGAGCAAAGCCTTCAAGAAATGTGGGACTATGTGAAAAGACCAAATCTACGTCTGATTGGTGTACCTGAAAGTGATGGGGAGAATGGAAACAAGTTGGAAAACACTCTGTAGGATATTATCCAGGAGAACTTCCCCAATCTAGCAAAGCAGGCCAACATTCAGATTCAGGAAATACAGAGAATGCCACAAAGATACTCCTCGAGAAGAGCAACTCCAAGACACATAATTGTCAGATTGACCAAAGTTGAAATGAAGGAAAAAATGTTAAGGGCAGCCAGAGAGAAAGGACGTGTTACCATCAAAGGGAAGCCCATCAGACTAACAGCGGATTTCTCAGCAGAATCCCTACAAGCCAGAAGAGAGTGGGGGCCAATATTCAACATTCTTAAAGAAAAGAATTTTCAACCCAGAATTTCATATCCTGCCAAACTAAGCTTCATAAGTGAAGGAGAAATAAAATACTTTACAGACAAGCAAATGCTGAGAGATTTTGTCAACACCAGGCCTGCCCTAAAAGAGCTCTTGAAGGAAGTGCTAAACATGGAAAGGCACAACCGGTACCAGCCACTGCAAAATCATACCGAAATGTAAAGACCATTGAGACTAGGAAGAGACTGCATCAACTATTCCACATTCTTTTCCATTCCATTCTACATGCCTTTCCATGTTCCATTCCACGTTCCATTTCGCGTTCAATTCCATTCCATTCCATTCCATTCCATTCCATTCCATTCCATTCCATTCCATTCCTTTCCGAATTCCGTTCCATTCCATTCCAGATTCTATTCCACAATACATTCCATTCGATTCCACATTACTTTCCACATTCCTTTCCATTCTATTCCATATTCCACTACGTTCAATTCCACATTCCATTCCTTTCCATTCTACGTTACATTCCACATTCCATTCCACCTTTCATTACACATTCCATTGCAATGCATTCTAAATTCCTTTCCTTTCCATTCCACTTTCCATTCCACTTTCCATTCCATTAAATTCCACTTTCCATTCCAAATTTCATTGCCCATGCCATTTCATGTTCCATGCCACATTCCAATTAATGTTCCATTCCACGTTCCATTAAAAGTTCCATTCCATTCCATTCCACTTTCCATTGCACATGGCATTCCTTTCCATTCCACATTCCATTTCTCATTCCATTCCACGTTCCATTCCATTCTATTCTGCATTCTATTACACATTCCATTCAATTCCATTCCACATTCCATTCCACATTCCATTCCTTTCCATTCCACATTCCATTCCCTTCCATTTCACTTTCCATTCTACATTCCATTCCACTCTGCAGTCCCCATTCCATTCCACTTTCCATTCCACGTTCCATTCCAAGTTCCATTCTATCTTCCTTTCAATTCTATTCAACGTTCCATTGCACATTCCATTCCATTCCACTCCAATTTCTATTTACCATACCATTCTGTGACATTCCAAATTCCATTACATTCCATTCCCCATACCAATACACATTCCATTCCACTCCAATCCACATTCCATTCCACATTGCCTTGCATTCCACTCCACATTCCATTCAACATTCCGTTCCGCATTCCATTCCAATACATTCCACATTCCATTTCACGTTCCATTCCAAGTTCCACTCCACATTGCATTGCACACTCCATTCCATGTACCATTCTGCATACCATTCCACGTTCCTTTCCATGTTCCATTCCACGTTCCATTCCATTCCATTCCACGATCCATTCTGCTTTCCATTCCATTCCATTCCACGTTCCCTTCCACATACCATTCCACATTCCATTATACAATACATTCCATTCCATTCCATTCCACGTTCCATTCAACATTCCATTGCACATTCTATTCCTCATTCGATTCCGTTCCATTCCACATTCCATTCCACATTCCTTTTCTCATTCCATGCCACATTCCATTCCATTCCATTCCTTTCCATTACATTCCATTCCGCATTTCATTCCATTGCATTCCACATTCTATTCCTCATTCCATTCAATTCCAGTCCACATTCCATTCTATTCCATTAAGTTCCATTCCATTCCATTCCACATTCCATGCCACATTCCATTCAACATTCCATTCCACAGTCCTTTCCTCATTCCATTCCATTCCATTCCTCCTTTCATTCCACCATCCATTCCACATTCCATTCCACGATCCTTTCCATTCCATTCAACTTTTCATTCCACTTTCCATTCCATTCCTCTCCACGTTCCATTCCACATTCCATTGCTCATTGCATTCCACATTCCATTGCACTTTCCATTCCATGTTCCATTCCACGTTCCATTTCATTCTATTTCACAATCCATTCGTCATTCCATTCCATTCCATTTCACTTTCCATTCCACATTCCACTCCATGTTCCATGCCACGTTCCATTCCACGTTCCATTCCATTCCATTCTCCGTTCCATTTAACATTGCATTCCATTCCACGTTCCATTTCACATTCCATTCCACTTTCAACTCCACATTGCACTCCGCTCCATTCCACCTGCCACTCCACATACCATTCCACTTTACATTCCACATTCCATTCCATTTCATTTGACATTCCATTCCATTTCATTCCACATTCAATTGCATTCCATTCCACATTCCATTCTGTTCCATTCCACATTCCATTCCACATTCCAATCCATTCCATTCCACCTTCTATTCCATTCCATTCCACATTCCATTCCATTCCATTCCAGGCTCCATTCCACCTTCCATTCCACGTTCCATTCCACGTTCCATTCCACGATCCATTCCATTCCATTCCACAATACTTTCCACGTTCCATTCCAGATTTCATGCCACATTCCATTGAATATTCCATTCCACTTTCCATTCCATTCCATTCCACAATCCACTCCACATTGCATTCCATTCCAGATTCCATTCAACATTCCATTGCACATACCATTCCACAACCCATTCAATACCATTCCACATTCCATTCCGCATTCCATTTCATTCCATTCCACGTTCCTTTCCACATTCCATTCCACATACAATTCCACATTCCATTTCATATTCCATTCCATTAAATTCGATTCCATTCCACTTTCCATTCTACATTCCTTTCCATATTCCATTCCACTCCTTTACACGTTCCATTCCACGTTCCCTTCCGCATTCCATTCCACGTTCCTTTACATTCCATTTCACTTTCCATTCCACTTTCCATTCCATTCCATTCTACGTTGCATTCCACATTCCATTGCACATACCATTCCACATTCCTTTCCGCATTCCATTCAATTCCATTCCACATTCCATTCCATTCCGTTCAGCATTCCATTGCATTCCATTCCACTTTCCATTCCAATTTCCGTTCTATTTCATTGCGCATTCCATTACCCATTGCATTCCATTCCATTCCACATTTCATTCCGCATTCCATTCCAAGTTCCATTCCATTCCATTCCATTCCATTCCATTCCACATTTCATTCCGCATTCCATTCCACGTTCCATTCCATTCCATTCCATGTTCTATTCCACGATACATTCCACTCCATTCCATGATACATTCCACTTTACAGTCCAGATTTCATTCCACATTCCATTAAACATTCCGTTCCACTTTCCATTACATTACATTCCACATTGTATTCCATTGCAGCCCACATTCCATTCCACAATCTATTCCATTCCATTTAAACATTCCATTCCACTAAATTCCACATTCCATTCCAGCTTCCATTCCATTCCACATTCCATTCCACATTCCATTCCACATTCCATTCCACTACATTCCACTTTCCATTTCATATTCCATTCCACATTCCATTCCACGTTCCACTACACGTTATATTCCATTCCATTCCAGGTTCCATTCCACTTTCCATTCCATTCCAATCCACTTTCCATTCCACATTCCGTTGTACATTCCATTCCAAGTTCCATCCCTCATTGCATTCCACCTTCCATTCCACGTTCTATTCCACGTTCCATTCCACGTACCATTCCATTCAAGTTCCATTCCACATTCCGTTCCATTCCATTGCACATTCCATTAAACATTTCATTGCACATTCAGTTCCACGTTCCATTCCACATTCCATTCCGGGTTCCATTCAACTTTCGATTCCACTCCATTCCACGTTCCATTCCACATCTCATTCCACAATCCATTCAACATTCCATTCCACATTCCATTGCATTGCATTCCATTTCACATTCCGTTCCACAATCCATTCCATTCCATTCCAATTTCCATTTCACATTCCATTCCATTCAATTCCACATAACATTCCACATTCCATTCCATCTCATTCCAGATATCACTCAACATTCCATTCCATTCATTCTACTTTCCATTCCACATTCCTTTCTAATCAATTCCACCTTTCATTCCACATTCCATTGCATTTCATTCCACGTTCCAATCCACATTCCATTCCACACTGCATTCCACATTCCCTTTCACGTTCCATTCCACATTCCATACCACATTCGATTCCACATTCCATTCCATTCCATTCCACATTCCATAACGTATTCCATTCCATTCCATTCCACGTTCCATTCCATTCCATTCCACGTTCCATTCTAGTTTGCATTAGACATTCCATTCCATTCCATTCCACTTTCCAATCTACGTTCCATTAGAGGTTCCATTCCGCATTCCATTCCAAGTTTCATTCCATTCTATTCAATGTTCCATTCCATACTCCATTCCATTCCATTCCCCAAGCCATTCCATTCAATTCAACATTCCATTTCATTCAATTCCACGTTCCATTCCATGTTACTTTCCACGTTCCATTCCAAGTTCCATTCCACGTTCCATTCCTTTCCATTGCACGTTCCATTCCTTTCCATTTCACGTTCCATTTCATTCCATTTCACGTTCCATTCCTCATTCAATTTCACATTCCTTTCCACCTTACATTCCATTCCATTATTTTCTACATTGCAGTCCAGCCCATTCCACTTTCCATTCCATTCAATTCGACCTTAAATTCCATTCCATTCCATTCTGCATTCCATTGCATACCATTCTGCTTTCTATTGCATTCCATTCCATTCCACATTCGATTCCATTCCATTCCACATTCCATTCCATTCCATTCCACGTTCCATTCCACATTCCATTCCACTATCCATTCCACTTTCCATTCCATTCCATTCCACTCCACATTCCCTTCCCTTCCATTCCTCATTCCATTCCATTCCTTTCCACATTCAGTTCCGCGTTCCATTCAACGTTCCAGTACACTTTCCATTCCATTCCATTCCACGTTCTATTCAACGTTCCATTCCATGTCCCATTCCATTCCATTCCATTCCATTCCATATTCCATTCCTTTCCATTCCGCATTCCGTTCCACACTGCATTCCATTCAATTCCACATTGCATTCCACTCAATTCCAAATTCCATGTTCCTTTCCACGTTCCATTCCACGTTCAATTCCACATTCATTTCCTTTCCATTTCACATTGAATTCCACATTCCATTCCAGATTCCATTCATCATTGCATTCCACATTCCATTCCATATTCCATTTCGTTCCTTTCCACATTCCATTCCATTCAACGTTCCATTCCATTCCATATTCCATTCCATTCCACATTCCATTCCATTCCATTCCACATTCCATTGCACATTCCTTTCCATTTCGCATTCCATTCTGTTCCACTTTCCATTCCATTTCATTCCACATTCCATCCCGTTCCATTTCACTTTCCATTCCGTTCCACTCCACTTTCCATTCCATTCCAGATTCCATTGCGTTGCATTCCACATTCCATTCCATTCCATTCCAAATTCCATTGCATTAAATTGCACATACCATTCAACATTCCATTCCAAATTCCATTCCATTAAATTGCACGTTCCATTCCACATTCCATTCCATTCATTTGCACATTGAATTCCACATTCCATTCCCTTCCATTCCACATTAGATTCCATTTCAATCCATTCCATACCATATTCCATTCTATAACCACAAATTCCACATTCCGTTCCATTCCATTTCACATTCCATTTTATTCCATTCGTTTCCATTCAATTGCACATTCCATGGCATTCCACATTCCATTCCTTTCCTTTCCATTCCACTTTCCATTCCACATTCCATTCCATTCCATTCCACATTCCACTCCAGATTTCAGTCTACATTCCCTTTCATTCCACTCCACATTGCTTCCACATTGCATTCTATTCAATTACACATTCCATTCCACATTCCCTTCCACATTCCATTCCATTGCATTCCACATTCCTTCCACAATCCATTCCATTCCCTTCCACATTCTGTACCACATTCCATTCCATTCCATTCCACATTCCATTCCACATTCCACATTCCATTCCATTCTGTTCCACATTCCATGCTCCATTCCACATTTCGATCCATTCCATTTCACATTGAATACTACTTTCCGTTCCCCGTTCCATTCCAGATTGCATTCAGCATTGTATTCCACATTCCATTCCATATTCCATTTCTTTCCATTCCACATCCAATTCCACATTCAATTCCATTCCAGGTTCCACTCCAGTCCATATTCCATTCCATTCCACATTCCATTCCACTCCTTTCCACATTCCATTGCACATTCCTTTCCATTGCACATTCCATTCCATTCCACATTCCATTCCATTCCATTCCACTTTCCATCCCATTCCATTTCACATTCCATTCCATTCCACTCCACTTTCCATTCTATTCCAGATTCCATTGCATTGCATTCCACATTACATTGCATTCCTTTCCAAATTCCATTCCATTCAATTGCAAGTTGAATTCCACATTCCTTTCCCTTCGATTCCACATTAGATTCCGTTTGTATGCATTCCATACCGCATTCCATTCTCTACCAACAAATTCCACATTACGTTCCATTACATTTCACATTCCAATCCATTCCATTCGATTCCATTCCATTCCACATTCAATTGCATTCCACATTCCATTGCATTCCACCTTACATTCCTTTCCATTCCATTCCATATTCCATTTCACATTCCGTTCCATTGCATTAAACATTCCACTCCAGATTCCAGTCAACATTCCATTTCATTCCACTCCACATTGCTTCCACATTCCATTCCATTCAATTACACATTCCATTCCACATTCCCTTCCACATTCCATTCCATTCCATTCCACATTCCTTCCACAATCCATTCCATTACCTTCCACATTCTGTACCACAATCCATTCCATTCCATTGCACATTCCGTTACATTACATTCCACATTCCATTCCACATTCCACATTACATTCCATTCCACTCCACATTCCATTCCACTTTCCATTCCTCATTCCATTCCATGATCCATTCTGTTCCTTTCCACATTCCTTACCATTCGATTCCATTCCATTCCGGATTCCATTCCATTCCATTCGACATACTATTCACATTCCATTCCATTCCAGTCCATATTCCATTCCATTCCAGTGCACATTCCATTCCATTCCATTCCATATTCCATTGTATTCCATTCCACATTTCATTCCACATTCCTTTCCACGTGCCATTCCATCCCATTCCACCTCAAATCCACTTTCCATTGGATGTTCCATTCCACTTTCCATTCCACGTTTCGTTCCATTCCATTCCACGTTCCATTCCACAATCCTTTCAATTCCATTCAACGTTCCATTCTTTTCCATTCCACATTCCATTCCACGGTCCATTCCATGTTCCATTCCACGTTCCATTCCATGCCATTCCACGTTCCATTCCATTCCTTTCCACGTTCCATTTCATTCTATTCCACATTCCATTTGACATTCCATTTCACATTCCATTCCACCTTCCATCCCATTCCATTCCTTCCATTCCACTATCCATTGCATTCCATTCCACTTCCCATTCCATTCAAATCCACCTTCCATTCCATTCAGTTCCGTTCCATTCCATTCCACTATATTCCATTCCATATTGAATTCCTTAGCATTCCGCATTCCATTCAATTCCATTCCATTCAATATTCCATTCCATTCCAATCCGTTCCATATTCAATCCCATTCCTTTCCGAATTCCATTCCATTCAATTTCTCATTCCATTCTATTCCATTCCTTTCCATTCCACATTCGATACCTTTCCATTCCATTCCACATTCCATTCCACATCCCATTCCACATTCCACTCCCTTCCATTGCACATTCCATTCCATTCGATTCCAAATTCCATTCCACTTTCCATTCCACTTTCCATTCCACTTTCCATTCCATTTCATTCCACGTTTCATTCCACATTCCATTCCTCATTCCTTTCCATTCCATTCCACATACCATTCCACATTCCATTCTATTACATTCCATTCCATTCCACATACCATTCCACATTCCATTCTATTCCATTCCATTCCATTCCACATTCCAATCCACATTCTATTCCACATTTCATTCCAAATTCTCTTCCACATTCCATTCCACATTCCAGCCACTCTATTCCACATTCCATTCCATTCCCTTCCACATTACATACCATCCCATTCCATGTTGCATTCCACCTTCCAAACCACTTTCCACTCCGTTCCATTCCGCATTCCTTTCCACATTCCATTCCACATTCCATTCCACATTCTTGTCCATTCCATTCCACATTCCAGTACATTCAAATCCACATTTCATTCCATTCTTTTCCACGTTATAGTCCACATTCCATTACACATTCCATTCACATTCCCTTCCACATTCCTTTCCATTCCATTCCACCTTCCTTTCCACATTCCATTCGATTCAATTCCACATTCCATTCCATTCCATTCCATTCCATTCCACGTTCCATTCCACATTCCATTCCATTCCACGTTCCATTCCACGTTCCATTCCACACACAGTTCCACATTCCATTCCACATTCCATTCCATTCCATTACACATTCCATTCCACATTCGTTTCCATTCCACTCCAGATTAGATTACCCATTCCATTCCTCATTCCCCTCCACATTCCATTCCATTCCATTCCACATTACATTGCAATCTACTACAGATTCCATTCCATTCCACATAACATTCCTTTCCACATTCCATTCCATTCCATTTCACATTCCCTTCCATTCCTTTCCACATTCCATTCCATTCCAATCCAGATTCCATTCCATTCCACATTCCATTCCGTTCCACTCCAGATGCCATTCCATTCCACATTCCATTCCACGATCCATTCCACATTCCATTCCACGTTCCATTTCTCTTTCCATTGCACGTTCCATTTCATTCCATTTCATGATCCATTCCTCATTCCCTTCCATTCCATTCCACTTTTCATTCTACATACCATTCCACGTTTCATTCCATGTTCCATTCCACGTTCCATTCCATTCCATTCCACGGTCCATTCCTCTTTGCATTCTATTCCACGTTCCATTCTACATTCCATTCCACATTCCATTCCATTCCATTCCACGTTTCATTCCACATTCCATTCCACATTCCTTTCCACATTCCTTTCCATATTCCATTCCACATTCCTTTCCATTCCATTCCACATGCCATTCCACATTCCATTCCATTCCACATTCCATTCCGCATTCCATTCCACTGTATTCCACGTTTTATTCCACATTGCATTCCACATTGCATTCGACATTCCCTTTCACATTCCATTCCACATCCCATTCCACATTGCATTTCATATTTCATTCCACATTCCATTCCACGTTCCATTCCATTCCATTCCACGTTCCATTCTACATTCCATTAGACGTTTCATTCCATTCCATTCCCATTTCCATTCTACGTTCAGTTAGAGGTTCCATTCCGCATTCCATTCCACGTTCCATTCCATTAAATTCCACGTTACATTCCATATTCTATTCCATTCCATTCCACATTCCAATCCACTATATTCAACATTCCATTCCATTGCATTCCACGTTCCATTCCACTTTCCATTCCTCGTTCCATTCCAGGTTTCATTCCGTTCCATTATACGTTCCGTTGCATTCCATTCCAAGTTCAATTTCATTGTATTACAGGTTTCATTCCACATTATATTTCACGTTCCATTCCACCTTACATTCCATTACATTCCATTGCACATTCCATTCCACATTCCATTCCCTTCCATTCCATATTCCATTCCATTCCATTCCACATTCCATTCCATTCCATTCCACATTCCATTCCACGTTCCTTTCCATGTTCCATTCCATTCCATTCCATTCTATTCCATTCTGGATTCCTTTTCATTCCATTTTAAATTATATTCCACTTTCCATTCGATTCCATTCCACTTTCCATTCCATTCGATTCCACATTCCATTCCTTTCCATTCCACATTCCATTCCACGGTCCATTCTACGTTCCATTCCATTCCATTCCATGTTCTGTTACCTTCCATTTCATTTCCATTACCTTCCTTTCCACATTTTTTCCATTCCATTCCACATTCCATTCCACATTCCATTCCACATTCCCTGGCCTTCCATTCCACATTCTTTTCCATTCCATTACACATTGCATTCCATTCCATTCCACTTTCCATTCTTCATTCCTTTACCTTATCTTCTCATTCCTTTACATTCCATTTCACATTCCATTCCACATTCCATTCCACGTTGCAAATCACGTTGCATTTAATTCCATTCCATTCCATTCCATTCCGGATTCCATTACATTCCATTCCATATTCTATTCCACATTCCATTCCATTCCATTCCACATTCCATTTCACGTTCCATTCAATCCATTCCACATTGCATTCCACTTCCCATTCCATTCCATTCCAAGTTGCATTCCACTTTTCATTCCATTCCATTTCACATTCCATTATACATAGGATTCCACTCCATTCCGCGTTCCATTCCATGTTCCATTCCACATTCCATTCCACATTCAATTCCACATTCCATTCAATCCATTCCACATTCCTCTGCATTCCATTCCACAATTCATTCCATTCCATTCAACATTCCATTTAACATTCCATTCCATTCCATTCCACATGGCATTCCACTTCCCATTCCATTCCATTCCAAGTTGCATTCCACATTTCATTCCATTCCATTTCACTTTCCATTACACATAGGATTCCACTCCATTCTGCGTTCCATTCCATGTTCCATTCCACATTCCATTCCAAATTCCATTCCACTTTCCATTGCATTCTATTCCATTCCACGTTGCATTTCTTTCCGTTCTACATTCAATTCCACATTCCATTTCACAGTCCAATTCACATTCCATTTCACATTCCATTCCATTTCATTCCACATTCCATTCCATTCCATTCCACATTCCATTCCGCATTCTATTCCACAATCCATTCCATTCTATTCTGTTCTACATTCCATTCCATTACATTCCACATTGCTTTGCTTTCCATTTCACATTCCATTGGACATTCCATTCCACGTTCCATTCCACATTCCATTCCACATTCCTTTCCATTCCATTCCACATTCCATTGTACATTCCATTTCACTCCATTCCGTTCTGCATTCAATTCCACATTTCATTCCTTTCCATTCCACATTCCGTTTCACATTCCATTCCATATTCAATTCCACTTTACATTGTAAGATCCATTCCACATGGCATTCCACTTTCCATTCCATGTTCTATTCCATGTTCCACTTCATTCCATTTCATCTTCTATTGCAGATTCCATTTCAAATTCCATTCCACCTTCCATTCTTTCCATTCCCCATTCTAATCCCCATTCCATTCCATTCCATTCCACTTCCCGTTCCACTCAATTTTGCATTCTTTCCATTCAATTACATTCCATTACACATTAGATTCCATTCCATTCCGCATACCATTCCATTCCACATTCAGTTAAGTTACATTCCACATTCCATTCAATTCCATTACAGAATCCATTCCATTCAATTCCATTGCACATTCCTTTCCCTTCCATTATACATTCAATTTCATTCCATTCCACATTCCATTCCATTGCACATTCCATTCCTTTCCATTCCATTCCACATTCCTTTCAACATTCTTTTCCATTCTATTACACATTCCATTCCACATTCCATTCCATTCAATTCCAGACTGCGTTCCACATTCCATTCCATTCCATTCCATTCCATTCCACATTCCATTCCACTTTCCCTTCCATTCTATTCCACATTCCATTCCATTCCACATTCCATTCCACATTATATTCCATTCTATTCCATTCCACATTCCATTCCATTCCATTCCATTCCACTTTCCATTGGATTCCATTCCTCATACCATTCCATTCCATTCCACTTTGCATGCCATTCCATTCCATTCCACATTTCATTTCATTCCAGTCCATTCCACATTCCATTCCATTCCATTCCATGTTCCATTCCATTCCATTCCACATTGCTTTCCTTTCCATTCCATTACACATTCCTTTCCACAATCCATTCCATTCCACATTCCATTCCACATACCTTTCCATTCCATTCCACAGTCCATTCCACTTTCCATTCCATTCCATTCCAGTTTCCATTCCATTTCATTCCATTCCATATTCTATTCTATCTGATTCCACATTCAACTCCATTCCATTAAATATTCCATTCCATTCCATTCCTCATTCCATTCCATTCCACATTACATTGCATGCCATTCCATTCCACATTGCATTCCATTCCATTCAATCCACATTCCATTCCATTGCATTCAACATTCCATTCCATTCCATCCCATTCCACATTGCATTCCACTCCATCCACATTCTATTCCATTCCATTCCATATTCAATTCCATTACATTCCACATTCCATTCCATTCCATTCCATTCGACATTCCATTGCATTCCATTCCACATTGCATTCAATTCAATTACATTCCTCATTTCTTTCCATCCAATTTCATTTCATTGCACATTCCATTCCACATTCCTTTCCATTCCATTCTACATTCCATTCCATTCCATTCCACATTCCATTCCATTAAACAATCCATTTCATTCCATTCAATTGAATTCCAAATTCCATTCCAGATTCCATTCTACATTCCATTCCATTCCACCTTCCATTCCATTCAATTCCAAATTTATTCCCCATTCCATTCCTTTCCATTCCACATTCCATTCCATACAATTCCAAATTCATTCCCCATTCCATTCCCCATTCCATTCCACATTCCATTCCATTGCATTCCACATTACCCTCCACAATCCATTCCACATTCCATTTCATTCAATTCCACTTTCCACTCCACATTCCATTCCACTTTCCATTCCACATTCCATTCCATTCTATTCCACATTCCTCTTCACAATCCATTCCACATTGCACTCCATTCCGTTCCACATTCCATTCTACTTTCCATTCCGTTCCATTCCATTGCATTCCACATTCCATTCCACAATCCATTCCATTCCATTCCAGACTGCGTTCCACATTTCATTCCATTCCATTCCATTCCATTCCACATTCCTTTCCACTTTCCCTTCCATTCTATTCCACATTCCATTCCATTCCACATTCCATTCCACATTATATTCCATACTATTCCATTGCACATTCCATTCCATTCCATTCCATTCCATTCCACTTTCCATTGGATTCCATTCCACATACCATTCCATTCCATTCCACTTTGCCTGACATTCCATTCCATTCCACATTTCATTTCATTCCAGTCCTTTCCACATTCCATTCCATTCCATTCCACGTTCCATTCCATTCCATTCCACATTGCTTTCCTTTCCATTCCATTACCCATTCCTTTCCACATTCATTTGCATTCTATTCCACATTCCATTCCACCTTCCATTCCATTCCATTCCACATTCCATTACACATTCATTTTCATTCCATTCCAAATTCCATTGCACATTCCAATCCATTCATGACAGATTCCATTCCAAATTCCATCCCATTCCATTCCACATTCCATTCCACGATCCATTCCATTCCACATTCCATTCCACATACCTTTCCATTCCATTCCACATTCCATTCCACATTCCATTCCGTTCCATTCCATTCCACATTCAATTCCACATTCCATTCCACATTCCTTTCCAAGTTCCTTTCCTTTCCATTACACATTAAATTCCACATTCCATTCCATTCCATTCCAGACTGCGTTCCACATTCCATTCCATTCCATTCCACTCCATTCCATTCCATTCCATTCCATTCCACTCCATTCCATTCCATTCCATTCCACATTCCATTCCACTTTCCTTTTCATTCCATTCCACATTCCATTCCATTCCACATTCCATTCCATTCCATTCCACATTCCATTCCACTTTCCTTTTCATTCCATTCCACATTCCATTCCATTCCACATTCCATTCCATTCCACATTCCTTTCCATATTATATTACATTCTGTTCGATTGCACATTCCATTCCATTCCATTCCACATTCCATTGGATTCCATTCCACTTTCCATTCCATTCTTTCCACTTTGCATGCCATTCCGTTCCTCATTTCATTTCATTTCAGTCCATACCACATTCTATTCCATTCCATCCCACGTTCCATTACATTCCATTCCAAATTGCTTTCCATTCCATTCCACATTCCATTGGATTCCATTCCACGTTCCATTCCATTCTTTCCACTTTGCATGCCATTCCGTTCCTCATTTCATTTCATTTCAGTCCATACCACATTCTATTCCATTCCATCCCACGTTCCATTACATTCCATTCCACATTGCTTTCCATTCCATTCCATTACACATTCCTTTCCACATTCATTTCCATTCTATTCCACATTCCTTTCCACCTTCCATTACATTCCATTCCACATTCCATTCCACATTCATTTCCATTCCATTCCAGATTCCATTGCACATTACAATCCATTTCATGCCACATTCCATTCCAAATTCCATCCCATTCCATTCCACATTCCATTCCATGATCCATTCCGTTCCACATTCCATTCCACAGTCCATTCCACTTTCCATTCCATTCCATTCCAGTTTCCAATCCATTCCATTCCACATTCCATTCCATCTGATTCCACATGCAACTCAATTCCATTAAAATTTCCATCCCATTCCATACCATACCTCATTGCATTCCATTCCATTGCACATTGCATTCCATTCCATTCCATTCCACATTGCATTCCATTCCATTCCATTCCACATTGCATTCCATTCCCTTCCATCCTCATTCCATTCCATTCCATTCCACATTCCTTTCCATTCCATTCCACATTCCTTTCCATTCCATCCCATTCCACATTGCATTCCATTCCATCCACATTCCATTCCGTTCCATTCCACATTCAATTCCTTTCCATTCCACATTCCATTCCATTCCATTCAACATTGCATTGCATTCCATTACACATTGCATTCAATTCAATTACATTCCTCATTTCATTCCATCCTATTTCCTTCCTTTGCACATTCCATTCCACATTCCATTCCATTCCACATTCCATTCCATTAAACATTCCATTTCATTCCTTTCCATTGAATTCCAAATTCCATTCCACATTCCATTCTACATTCCATTCCATTCCATTCCTTTCCATTACACATTCCATTCCATTCAATTCCAAATTCATTACCAATTCCATTCCTTTCCTTTCCACATTCCATTCCATTCAATTCCAAATTCATTACCCATTCCCTTCCTTTCCTTTCCACATTCCATTCCTTTCAATTCCAAATTCATTCCGCATTCCATTCCACATTCCATTCCACTTTCCATTCCATTCTATTCCACATTCCACTCCACAATCCATTCCACATTCCATTCCATTCCAATCCACATTCCATTCCATTCCATTCCACATTCCATTCTACTTTCCATTCCGTTCCCATTCCATTCCATTCCACATTCCATTCCACGTTCCATTCCGTGTTCCTTTCCAGTTTCCATTGCACGTTCCATTCCATTCTATTGCACGTTCCATTCCACATTTCATTGCATTCCATTCCACTTTCCATTCAACATTACATTCCACCTTCCATTCCTTTCAATTCCACATTCCATTGCACTTCCATTCAATAATCCATTCCACATTCCATTTCATTCCGTTCCACATTCCATTCCTCATTCCATTTCATTTCATTCCGCGGTCCATGCCATTCCACTCCACATTGGATTCCACATTCCGTTCCATTCCATTCCACATTCCATTCCAAATTGCATTGCACATTCCATTCTATTCCATTCAACATACCATTCCACGTTCCATTCCATTCCTTTTCACGTTCCATTTCACGTTCCATTCCACATTCCATTACGCTTTACATTCCGTTCTATTCCACCTTCCATTCCGTAGTCCATTCCACATTCTGTTCCACATTCCATTCCATTCAATTCCATGGTCCATTCTATTCCATTCTGCATTCCATTCCACATTCCATTCCATTCCATTCCCTATTTCTTCCACATTACATTCCACGTTCCATTCCAAGTTCCATTCCACCTTCCATTATATTTTCCTTTCCCTTGCATTCCATGTTCCATTCCATTCAATTCCATATTCCTTTCCATTCAATTCCATATTCCATTCCATTCTGTTTCACATTCCATTCCACTTTCCATTTATCATTCCATTCCACATTCCATTGCACATTCCCTTCCATTCCATTCCATTGCATTCCACATTCCATTACATTCCAATCCACATTCCATTCCATTCCATTCCACATTCCATCCCATTCCATTCCATTCTATTCCGCATTCCATTCCATTGCATTCCACATTCCAATCCACATCCCTTTCCATTCCATTCCACATTCCATTCTGCATTCCACTCTACTTTCCATTTCACATTCCGTTCTACGTTCCTTTCCAGTTTCCCTTTCATATTCCATTCCATTCCATTACACACTACATACCATTCCATTGTGTTCTATTCCAATTTCCATTCCATTCCATTCCACATTCCATTCCATTCTCTTCCACATTCCATTCAATTCCATTCCACATTCGATTCCCCTCAATTCCACATTCCATTCCATTCCATTCCACATTCCATTCCATTCCATTCCACATTCCATTCCATTCCATTCCACATTCCATTCTATTCCACATTCCTCTCCATTCTTTCCATTGAAAACCAAATTCCATTCAACACATCATTCCATTCCATTCCACAATCCATTCCATTCCAATCCACGTTCCATTGTATTCCATTGCTAATTTCATTCCATTGCATTAAATTCCACATTCCATTTCATTTAATCCACATTGCATTCCGTTACATTGCACAATGCATTTCATTCCATTCTATTCCACATTCAATTCCATTCCATTCCACGTTCCTTTCCACATTACATTGCATTCCATTCTATGTTCCATTCCATTCCACATTACGTTCCTCATTCCATTCCATTCCATTCAACATTCCATTCCTTTCCACTTTCCATTCCACATTCCCTTCCATTCCATTTCACATTGAATTCAAACTTCCTTTCCACATACCAGTCCATGCAATTCCACATTACATTCCCCATTCCATTCCATTCAATTCCACATTCCACTCCCCATTCTATTCCACATTCCATTCCCCATTCCATTCCATGCCATTCCACATTACATTCCACAGTCCATTCCATTAAATTTCACATTCCATTCCCCATTCCATTACACATTCCATTCCCCTTTCATTCCATTACTTTCCACATTCCATTCCACAATCCATTCCACAATCCTTTCCATTCCACTACACGTTCAATTCCACATTTCATTCCACATTCCATTCCGTTCTATTCCACGTTCCTTTCCACATTCCATTCCACATTCCATTCCACTTTCCATTACACCTTCCTTTCCATTCCATTCCATTTTCCATTCCAATCCATAACACATTCCTTTCCACTTTCCTTTCCATTCCATTCCACGTTCCATTCCTCATTCCATTCCACTTTCCATTCCATTCAATTCCACTCCATTCCATTCCATTCCTTTCCACGTTCCATTCCACATTCCGTTCCACATTCAATTCCATTCCATTCCATATCATTCCAGGTTAAATTCCACATTCCATTTCACATTCTATTCCACATTCCATTACATTCCATTCCACTTTCAACTCCACATTACATTCTATTCCATTCCATTCCATTGCATTGCACATTCCGTTCCATTGCATTGCATATTCCATTCCATTCCATTCCACATTCCATTCCACATTCAATTCCATTGCATTCAACTTTGCATTCCACATTAAATTCCATTCCATTCCACATTACATTCCAATCCATACCACATTCCATTCGACATAACTTTCCATTCCATTCCACGATACATTCCATGTTCCATTCCACGTTTTATTCCACAATCCTTTCCATTCCATTCCACGTTTCATTCCTCATTCCATTCCACATTCCATTCCACATTCCATTCCACTTTGCATTCCACTCCATTCCACGTTCCGTTCCATGTAAGTTTCCATTCCTTTCCATTCCATGCCCTGTTCCATTCCATTGCACAATCCATTCCATGTTCCATTCCACGTTCCATTCCATTCCATTCCATTCCACGTTCCATTACTTATTCCATTCCACGTTCCATTACATAGTATTCCACATTTCATTCCACATTTCCTTCCACATTCCATTCCATTCTTTCCATTCAAAATTCCAGTCCATGGCATTCCACATTCCATTCCACATTACATTCCAATCCACATTCCATTCCACATACCATCCCATTCCATTCTTCATTCCATTCCATTCTATTCCATTCCACATTGCATTCCATTCCATTCCACATTTTTTCCATTCCATTGCATTGATATCCACATTCCATTCCATTCCACATTCCATTCTATATTCCATTCCATTGCATTCCACATTCCATTCCACAATCCATTCCATTATATTCAACCTTCCATTGCATAATATTTCACTTTCAATTCCTTTCCATTGCACATTCCATTTCATTCCAATTTGCATTCCACATTCCATTCAACATTCCATTCCATTCCATTCCATTCCATTCCAGTATAAATTACATTCCGTTCCATTCCACATTCCATTCCATTCCATTCCACATTCCATTCCATTCCACATTCTATTACACATTCCATTCCACTCCTTTCCCTTCCATTCCACATTCCATACCATTCCATTCCATTCCACATTCTACTCCATTCCATACAACTTTCCATTCCAATCAATTTCACATTCCATTCCAACTTCCATTCCATTCAATTCCAAGGTGCATTCCACACTC
The DNA here is from genome assembly GCF_028885655.2 of Pongo abelii. NCBI lineage: Eukaryota > Metazoa > Chordata > Mammalia > Primates > Hominidae > Pongo > Pongo abelii. Next base: position 8,295,403 of record NC_071999.2, read on the forward strand.
CAAGCCACATTCCATTCCGTTCCTTTCCATGCCATTCCATGTTCCATTCCACCTTCCATTCCACATTCCATGCCATTCCATTTCACATTCCATTCCACATTCCATTCGATTCCTTTCCAGTTTCCATTCCACATTCCATTCCACATTCCACTGCATTCCATTCCATGCCATTCCACGTTCCATTCCACAATCCATTCCTTTCCAGTCCATTCCATTGCCCTTTCCATTTCTCATTCCATTCCATTGCATTCCACATTTCATTCCATTCCATTCCACATTCCATTTCATTCCATTCTGTTTCATTTCACTTTCCATTCCATTCCATTTCATTGCACACTCCGTTACATTCCATTCCACATTGCTTTCCATTTCACATTCCATTCCACATTCCATTCCATTTCATTCCACTTTCCATTCCACATTCCATTCCACATTCCATTCCATTCAATTCCATTTCAAGTTATTTCCCCATTCCATTCCATTCAATTCCGTTCCACTCCACTCCATTCCACATTCCGTTCAACATTCCATTCAACATTCAATTCCTTTCCATTCCACACTCCATTCCATACCATTCCACATTCCATTCTATTTCCATTTCAGATTCCATTCCATTCCATTCCACATTCCATTCCGTTCCATTACACATTCCTTTCCATTCCACATTCCATTCCATATTCCATTCCGTTTCATTCGACTTTCCATTCCACATTCCTTTCCATATTCCATTCCATTCCATTCCATTTCAAGTTACTTTCCCCATTTCATTCCATTCAATTCCGTTCCACTCCATTCCTTTCCACAATCCGTTCAACATTCCATTCAACTTTCAATTTCTTTCCATTCCACCCTCCATTTCATACCTTTCCACATTCCATTCTATTTCCATTTCACATTCCATTCCACATTCCATTCCATTCCATTCCACATTAAATTCCATTTAATTCCATTCTATTCCACATTGTACTACATATTCCATTGCATTCTTTTCCACATTCCATTCCATTCCATTCCACTTTGCTATCCATTCCATTCTACCTTCCATTCCATTATATTCCATATTCCATTCCATTCCATTCCACATGCCATTCCCATTCACTCCACATGGCATTCCACATTCCATTACCTTCCAATCCACCTTCCATTCCACATTCCATTGCACATTACATTTTATTCCGTTCCATTCCATTCTACGTGACGTTCCACTCTCCATTCCTCTTCCATTCCATTTCATTACACATTCCATTTCATTCCATTCCATTCCATTGCATTTCACATTCCATTCCATTCCATTCTATTCCACGTTACATTACATTCCATTCCACATTCCATTCCATTCCATTCCACATTCCATTACATTCTGTTCCAAATTGCATTGCACATTCCATTCCATTCCATTCCACTTTCCATTCCACTTATCATTCCGTTCCATTCTATTCAATTCCATTGCATTCCACATTCCATTACGTTCTATTCCACATTGTGTTCCATTCTATTCCACTTTCCGTTCCAATCTAAATTCCATTCAATTCCATGCCATTCCATTCCACATTCCATTCTATTCCATTCCACTTTCCATTCCATATTCCATTCCATTCCATTCCATTCCAATTTTCAATTCCACATTCCATTCCATTCCATTCCGTTCCTTTCCTCATTCCATTTCAAATTCCATTCCACTTTTCATTCCACATTCCCTTCCATTTCATTCAATTCATTTCCATTCCAGTCAATTACATTCCATAATACATTCCATTCCACATTCCATTCCATTCCGTTCCATTCCACAATCCATTCCACATTCCTTTACATTCCTTTCCACATTTCATTCCGCATTCCATTCCATTCCATTCCACATTCCTTTCCGTTGCAAATTCCATTCCATTCCATTCCATTCTGTTACACGTTCCATTCAATTCCATTCCACGTTCCATTCCATTCCACGTTCCATTCCATTCCATTCCGTGATTAATTCCACGTTCCATTCCACGTACTATTCCACTATACATTCCACTTTCCATTCCATTCCACATTCCATTCCATTCCATTGCACATTCCATTCCACATTCCATTCCAATCCACATTCCATTCCACATTCCATCAAATTCCATTCTACATTCCATTCCGTTCCATTGCATTCCACATTCCTTTCCATTCCACATTCCTTTCCATTCCATTACACATTCCATTCAATTACATTCCATTGCAATCCACATTCAGTTCCATTCCCCATTCCATTCCGTATTCCATTCCATTCCATTCTCCTTACATTGCACATTCCATTAAATTCCATTCCACATTTCATTCCATTCCATTCCACATTCCATTCCATTCCATTCTATTGCATTCCACTTTTGATTCTATTCCATTCCACAGTCCATTGCATTTGATTCCACATTCACTTCCATTCCATTCCACATTCCATTCCCTTCCATTCCACATTAAATTGAATTCCATTCCATTCCACATTGCATTCCATTGCATTCCACATTCCATTCAATTCCATTCCACATTGCATTCCATTCCATTACTTTCCCCATTCCATTCCATTCTACATTCCATTGCATTTCATTCTTCCTTCAATTCCACATTCCATTGCATTCCATTCCACATTCAATTCCATTCCAGTTTCCATTCCACATTCCATTCCTTTCCACATTCCATTCCGAATTCCATTCCATAACATTATATATACAACTGCACATTCCTTTCCATTTCATACCACATTCCATTCCATTCCATTCCATACCATTCCATTAAATTCCGTTACACATTCCATTCCATTCCACAGTCCATTCCATTCAATTCCACGTTCCATTCTTCATTCCATTAAACTCCATTCTATGTTCCATTCCACATTCCATTCCATTCTGTTCCACATCCCATTCCACATTCCATTCCATTCCATTCCACATTATATTCCACATGCCATTCCACATTCCATTCCACAAAGTGGAATGTAATGGAATGGGATGGGGAATGGAACTAAGTGGAATGTGAAATAGAATGTGGGATGGAAAATAAAATGGAATGTCGAATGGAATGGAATGCAATGAGCAAAGGAATGGAATAGAATGTGGAATGCAATGCGGAGTGGAATGTGGAATGGAATGAGGAATGGAATGTGGAAAGGAATGTGGAATGGAATGTGGAAATGAATATGGGATGGAACAGAATGGAATGTGAAATTGAATGGAATGGAATGTGTAATGGAAAGTGGAATGAAATGGAATGCAATGTGGAATTTAATGTGGAATGGAACGGAATGCAATGTGGAACGGAATGTGGAATCAACCGCAGAATGGAATAGAATGGAATGTGGAATGGAATGGAATGGAATGGTATGGAACGTGGAATGGAATGGAACGGAAAGTTGAATGGAATGGAATGGAAAGTGGAATGGAAGTGGAATGGAATTGTATGGAATGTGGAATCGAATGGTATGGAATGTGGAATGGAATTGAATGGAACGCGGAACGGAACGTGCAATGGAAGTCGTAGTGGAACGTGCAATGGAAACTGGAATCGAACGTGGAATGGAACATGGAATGATATGTCAATGGAATGGAATGTAGAATTGAGGGGAATGGAATGTGGAATGGAATGGAATGGATGGATTGGAATGTGGAATGCAGTGGAAATAATGTGGAATGGAATGGAATGGAAGGGAATGTGGTGTGGAATATGGAACGCAATTGAATTGAATGCAGAATGGAAAGAAATGGAATTTGGAATGGAATGCATAGGAATGTGGAATGAAATGGACCGTGCAATGGAATGGAATGGAATGTGGAAAGTGAAATGCAATGTGGAATGGAATGTTAAAAGGAATGTGGAAAGGAATGTGGAATGGAATGCGAAATGGAATGGGTAATGGAATTTGAAATGGAACGCAGAATGAAATGTGGAATGGAATGAAATGGAGCATGGAATGGAATGGAATGGAAAGTGGAACTTAATAGGAGGAAACGTGGAATTTAAAGTGGAATGGAATGGAATGGATTGCGGAATGGAATGGAATGTGGAAAGGAATGGAATGGAATTTTCAATGGAATGGAATGGAAAGTTGAATGGAATGGAATGGAATGTGGAATGGAATGTGCCTTGGAATGGAATGGAATGTGGAACGGAATGTGGAATGGAACATTTAAGGGAAAATGCAATGGAATGTGGAATGGGACGTGGAATGGATTGAGTAATGGAATGGAATGGAATGTGAAATTGAAGGCAAAGGAATGCGGAATGGAATGTGGAATAGAATGTGGAATGTAATGTGGAATGGAACGGAATGGCACATGGAATGGAATAAATGGAATGCAATGTGGAATGGAACGGAATGGAATGTGAAATGGAATGGAATGGGATGTGGAATGGACTAGAACTGAATGTGGAATTGAATGGAATTGAATGTGGAATGGAATGGAATGGAATGTGGAATGGAAGGGAATGGAATAGAATTTGGACTGGAATTTAACGGAATGTAACGGAATGTGCAATGGAATGCAATGGAATGGAATGCGGAATGAAATGTGGAATGTAATGGAATGGATTGTGGAATGGAATGGAATGAAATGTGGAATGGAATATGGAATGGATTATGGAATGGTATGTGGAACGGAATGGAATGGAATGTGGAATGGAATCCAATGGAAAGTGGAATGTAACGGAATTGAATATAATGTGGACTGAAATGGAATGGAATGAAACAGAAAGTGTAATGGAATGGAATGGAATGTGAACGGAATGGAATGGAGTGTGAAATGGAATGGAATGGAATGTGGAATTGAATGTGGAATGGAAAGGAATGGAATGCCGATTGGAATGTGGAATGGAATGGAATGTGGAATGGAATGCGGAATGAAATGGAATAGAATGTGTAATGGAGTGTGGAATGAAATGGATTGGAACGTGGAATGGAATGTGGAATGGAAAGTGGAATAGAATTTGGAATGGAATGTGTAAAGGAATGTGGAATTGAATGGAATGGAATGGAATGGAATGTGGAATGGAATTTGTAATGGAATGGAATGGAATGTGGTTTTGAATGTGGAATGGAACGTGGAATGGAATGGAATACGGTGTGGAATATGAAATGGAACGTGGAATAGAATGGAAAGTGGAATGGAATGGAATGGAATATAATGGAATGGAATGGCATGGAATGGTATGAGGAATGGAATGGAGTGAAGTGTATTGTGGAATGGAAGGTGGAATGCAATGGAATGGAAAGTGGATGGCAATGGAATGGAATGTGGAATGGAATGGATTGTGGATTGGAATGTAACCAAAAGTAAATGATATGGAATGGAATATTGAAAGGAAATGAATGGATTGTGGAATGGATTGTGGAATGGAATGGAATGCAGAATGGAAGGTGTAATGAAATGGAATGGAATGTGGAATGGAATGGAATGGAAAGTGGAATGGAAAGGAAAGTAAAATGGAATGGAATTGAAAGTGAAATGGGATGGAAAGGAATGTGGAATGGAATTTTGAATGGCATAGAATGGAAGGTGAAATGGAATGGAATAGAATGTGGAGTGGAATGTGGAATGGAAAGTGGAATTGAATGGACAGGAATGTGTAATGGAATATAATGGAAAGTGAAACAGAATGTGGAACAGAATGTGAATTGGAAAGGGGAGTGGAATGTGAAATAAAATGAAATGGAACGTGGAATGCAATGGAATGGAACGTTTAAAGGAATGGAATGGAATGGAACGTGGAATGCAAAGTGGAATGGAAAATTGAATGGAACGTGTTATGGAATGTGGAATGGAATGTTGAATGGAAAGTAATGGAATTTGGAAATAAATGTGGAAAGGAAAGGAATGTAATGTGGAATGGAATGTGGAATGGAATGCAATGGAATGAGAACGGAATGTGAAATGAAATGGAATGGAATGTGGAATGGAATGTGGAATGGAATGTGGAATGGAATGTGGAATGGAATGCAATGGAATGAGAATGGAATGTGAAATGAAATGGAATGGAATGTGGAATGGAATGTGGAATGGGATGTGGAACGGAATGTGGAATGGAACGGAAAGGAATCTGGAATGGAATGCTGCATGTAACGTGCAATGGAACGTGGAAAGGAACGGAATGGAATGTGGAATGGAATGTGGAATGGAACGGAATGGAATGTGGAAGGGAATGTGGAATGAAACGTGGAATGTAATGTGGAATGGAATGTGGAAAGTAATGGAATGGAATGTGTAATATAATGGAATGGAATGGAATTTAAAGTGAAATAGAAAGTGGAACGGAATGTGAAATGGAATGTGGAATGGAATGTGGAAAGGAATGATTTGGAACATGGAATGGATCGGAATGGAATGGAAAGGAATGGAATGGAATGGAAGGTGGAATGGAACATGGAATGGAACGTGGAATGGAATGTAGTATGAATTGTGGAATTGAATAGAATGGAATGTGGATTGGAAAGCGGAATGGAACGGAATGGTATGTGGAATGGAATATGGAACGTTGAATAGAATGTGGAATGGAATGTGGAATGGAATGTGGAATGGAACAGAATGGAATGTGGAATGGAATGTGGAATGGATCGTGGAAAGAAAAGTGGAGTGGAATGGAATGGAATGTGGAATGGAATGTGGAATGCAAAGTGAACTGGAAAGGAATGGAATGGAATGTCGAATGGAATGTGGAGTGGAATGGAATGGAATGTGCAATGGAATTTGGATTGGAACGAAATGGAATGTGGAATGCAATGTGGTATCGAATGGAATGGAATGGAATGTGGAATGGAATGGAATTGAATGTGGAATGGAAAGTGGAATGGAATGGAATGGAATGTGGAATGGAATGGAATGGAATGGAATGTGGCATGGAATGGAATGGAATGCGGAATGGAATGGAATGAAATTTCGAATAGAATGTGGAAAGCAATGCAATGAAAATTGGAATTGAATGGAAAGGAATGTGGAAAGCAATGGAATGGAAAGTGGAATAGAATGGAATGGAATGTGCAATGGTATGTGGAATGGAATGGAATGGAATGGAATGTAGAATAGAGTGTGGAATTGATGGAGTGCATGGTGCAATTGAAAGGAATGTAGTGTGCAATGAAATGTGCAATGGAACGAAATGGAATGTAAAGTGGAACGGAATGTGGAAAGGAATGGAGTGGAATATGTAATGCAAAATCGAATTTAATGGAATAGAATGTGGAATGGAATGTGGAATGGAATGTGGAATGGAATGTGGAATGGAATGTGGAATGGAATGAAATGGAATGTGGAATGTTATGGAATGGCATGTGGAATGGAAAGGATTGCAATGTGGAATGGAACGGAATGGAATGTGGAATGGAAGGTGGAATGGAATGTGGAATGGAATGTGCAATGTAATGTTATGGGGAACAGAATGGAATGGAATACGGAATGGAATGGAATGGAATGGAATTAATGAATGGAATGGAATGTGGAATAGAATGGAATGCAATATGGAATGTAATGGAATGGAATGAAATGTGGAATGGAATGGAATAGAATACAGTGGAATGGAATGTGGAATGGAATGCAATGTGGAATGGAATAGAATGTGGAATGGAATGATATGGAATGGAATGAAATGGAATGGAATGATATGGAATGGAATGAAATGGAATGGAATGATAAAAGGATTGGAATGGAATGTGGAATGGAATGGAATGGAATGGAATGGAACGGAATGTGAAATGGAATGGAATGGAATGGAATGGAACGGAATGTGAAATGGAATGGAATGCAATGAGGAATGCAATAGATTGTGGAATTGAATGGAATGGAATGCAGAATGGAATCGAATGGAACGTGGAATGGATTAGAAAGGAACGGGGAATGCACTGGAAAGGATTGTGGAATGGAATGGAATGGATTGTCCAATGGAATGTGAATAGGAATGGAATTGAATTAGGAATGGAAAGTGGAATGGAATGGAAAGGAATGTGAAATGGAAAGCAATGGAATGTGGAATGGAATGTGGAATGGAATGTGCAATGCAATGTGGATTGGAACGTGGAATGGAATTTGCAGTGGAATGTGGAATGGAACGTGGAATGGAATGTGGAATGGAATCTGGAATGGAATGGAGTAGAATGTGGAATGGAACGTGGAATGGAAAGTGGAATGGAACATGGAAAGGAAGGTAGAATGGAATGTGGAATGGAATGTAAAATGGAGTGGAATGGAATGTGGAATGGAACGTGGAGTGGAACGTGGAATGGAACATGGAATAGAAAGTAGAATGGGATGTGCAATGGAATGTAGAATGAAAAGTGGAATGGAAAGGAATGTAACGAGGAACGGAACGTGGAATGAAATGGAATGGAAAGTGGAATGGATCGTGGAATAGAACATGGAAAGGAATGCGGAATGGAACGTGGAATGGAATGTGGAATGGAATGTGGAAGGCAACGTGGCATGGAATGTAATGGAATTGAATGGAATGTGGAATGGAACGTGCAATGGTTCCTGTAATTGAAGACGGAATGGATCGTCGAATGGAACTGCAAGGGAATGTGATATGGAATGTGGAATGGAATATGGAATGGAACGTGAAACTGAATGGATTTGAATGTTGAATGGAACATAGAATGGAATGGAATGGAATCAGAAATTGAATGTGGAATGGAATGTGGAATGGAATGTAGTGGAATGTGGAATGCAATGGAATGTGGAATGAAAAGGCATGGAACGTGGAATGGGACGTGGAATGGAACATGGAATACAACATGGAATGGAATGTGGAATTTAGAGTCGAATGGAATGGAATGGAATGTGAAGTGGAATGGAAAGGAATGATGAATGGAAAGTAATGGAACGTGGAATGGAACGTGGAATGGAAAGTGGAATTGAATGGAATGGAATGTGAAATGAAATGTGGAATGGAATGGAATGGATTGTGGAATTGAATGGAATGCAACGAGAAATGGAATGTGAAATGGAATGGAATGGAACATACAATTTTATGGAATGGAACGTGGAATGAAACATGGAATTGAATGCAATGGAACTTGGAATGCAACGTGGAATGGAAAGTGGAATGGAACGTGGAATGGAACATGGAATGGAATGGAATGGAACGTGTAATGGACTGAAATGGAATGTGGAATGGAAAGGAATGCAACGTTGAATGGGACGTGGAATGGAACATTGAATGTGACGCGAAATTGAAAGTGGAATTGAATGTGGAAAGGAATGGAATGGAATGTGGAATGGAATGGAATGGAATGTGAAATGGAATGGAATGGAGTGGAATATAGAATGGAATGGAATGGAATGGAATGCAGAATGCAATGGAATGAAAGGTGGAATGGAATGGAATGGACTACAATGAAATGTGGAAAGGAATGGAATGGAATGGAAATTGAAATATAATTTGGAAAGGAATGTGAAATGGAATGTGGAATGGAATGTGGAACGTAATGAATTGGAACGTGGAATGGAATGAAATGGAATGTGAAATGGAATGGAATGCAATGGAAAGTGGAATGGAACATGGAATGGAACATGGAATGGAATGTGGAATGGAATGTAGTATGAAATGTAGAATGGAATGTAATGGAAATTGGAAAAGAATGTGCAAAGCAATGCAATGGATTGAGAACGGAATGTGGAATGGAATGGAATGGATTGTGAAATGGAATGTGGAATGGAATGTGGAATGGAATCTGGAAAGGAAAGTGGAATGGAACGGAATGGAATGTGGAATGGAAAGTGGAATTGAAACTGGAATGGAAGGAGGAATGTAATGGAATGGAAATTGGAATGGAACTTGGAAAGAATGGAAAGGAACTTGGATTGGAATGTGAAATGGAATGTGGAATGGAACGTGGAATGGTACGTGGAATGGAATCAATTGCAATGTAGAATGGAATGGGAAGGAACTTGGAATGTAATGTGGAATGGAATGTGAAATGGAACGTGGAATGGAAAGTAGAGTGAAATGGAATGTAATGTGGAATGGAATGGAATGTGGAATGGAATGGAATGGAATGGAATGTGGAATGGAAGGGAATGGAAAGTGAAATGTGTCGTGGAATGGAACAAGGAATGCATCGTGGAATGGAACGTGGAATTGAATGTGGAATGCAATGGAATGGAATGGAATGCAATATGGAATGGAATTGAAAGGAGTGGAATGTGGAATGTAATCGAATAGAAGGGAATGGAAGGCGGAATGCGAAGGAACGGAATCTGGAATGGAATGGAATGGAATGCAATGTGGAATGGAATGGAATGGAATGTGCAATTGAATGGAATGGAATGAGGAATGGAATGGATTGGAATGTGGAATTCAATGGAATGGAACTTGTAATGGAATGAGGAATGGAATGTGGAATGTATTGTGTAATGGAATGGAATGGAATGGGGAATAGAATGGAGTGTAATGGAATGTGGAATGGAATTTGGAAAGGAATGCGGAATGGAATGGAATGGAATGAGGAAGGAAATGGAATTGAATGTGTAATGGAATGGAATGGAATGGAATGGATGGTGGAATGGAAAGTGCAATGGAACATTTAAGGTAATGCAATGTAACATGATATAGAAAGTGGAATGTAAAGTGGAATTTAATGGTATGGAACGTGGAATGGAAAGTGGAATGGAATGTAATAGAATGTGGAATGGAAAGTGGAATGTCAGGGATTGGAACGTGGAATTCAACGTGGAAAAGAAGTTTGAATGGAATGGGGAATGGAACGTGGAATGGAACGTGAAATGAACATGGAATAGAATGGAATCGATGGTGGAATGGTGAGGAATGGCATCTGGAATGGTATGGAATGGAATGGAATGTGGACTGGTATGGAATGGAATGGAATGGAATGTGGAATGGAATGGAATCGAATGTGGAGTGGAATGGAATGTGCAATAGAATTGAATGGAATGTGGAAGGGAATGTGGAATGAAACGTGGAATGGAGTGCAATGTTGAATGTATTGTGTGAATGGATTGGAATGGAATGGAATGTGGAATGGAATGGAATGCAATGTTAAACAGAACATCAAACGGAAAGAGGAATGGAACGTGGAATGGAATAGAATGTGGAATGGATTGTGGAATTGAAAGGAATGGAAAGTAATATGCATGGAATGGAATGGAAAATAATGTGGAATGGAATTGAATGGAATGTGAAATGGAATGGAAAGTGGAATGGAATTGAATGGAATGTTGAATGGAATAGAATGGAATGGAATGGGGAATGGAATGGAATGGAATGTGGAATGGAATGGAATATGGAAAGGAATGAAATGCAATGTGCAATGGAACCGAATGGAATGCAGTGTGGAATGGAACGGAATGGAATGCAATGTGGAATGGAACAGAATGGAATGCAATGTGGAATTCAAAGGAATGGAATGTGGAATGGAATATTAAATGGAATGGGATGAAATGTGGAATGGAACGTGGAATGGAACGTGGAATGGAAAGAGGAATGGAACTTGGAATGGAAAGTGAAATGCAACTGGAATGCAATGTGGAATGGGATGGAATGGAATTTAAGGGAATGTGAAATGGAGTGGAATGGAATGTAGAATGGAATGTGGAATGGAATGGAAAGGAATGTGGAATGGAATGTAGAATGGATTGTAATTAAATGGAATGGAATGTTGAATGGAATGGAATGGATTGGAATGGAACAAATGTGAAATGTAATGGAGTGGAATGTGCAATGAAATGTGTAAAAGAATGGAATGGAAAGTGGAATGAATGTGGAAAGGAATGGAATGGAATGTGAAATGCAAAGGAATGAAATGTGGAATGGAAGGTGGAATGAAATGGAATGCAATGTGGAATGGAACGTGGAATAGAATGCAATGGGATGTGGAATGGAATGGAATGGAATGTGTAATGGAACATGGAATGGAATCAAATGGAATGTGGAATGAAAAGTGGAATGGAATGGAATGCAGAAAGGAATGTGAAATGGAACATGTAATGGAAAGGAATGTGGAAGTTATTATGGAATGGAATGTGGAAATTAATGCGAAATGGAATGGAATGGAATGTGCGATGGAACGTTGAATGAAATGGAATGGAATGTGGAATAAAACGTGGAGTGGAAAGTGTACCATAACGTGAAGTGGAATGGAATATGGAATGGAATGTGGAATGAAAATTGGAATGAAATGGAATGTGGAATGTATTTTGGAAAGGAATGGAATGGAATGGATTGTGGAATGGATTGGTATCGAATGTGGAATGGATTGGAATGGAATGCCGAATGGAATGGAATGGAATTTGGAATGGAATGGAGTGGAATAGAATGTGGAATGGAATGGAATGCAAAGTGGAATGGAATGGAATTGAAAGTTGAATGGAATGTGGAAAGGAGAGGAACGGAACGTCGAATGAAATGGAATGAAATGTAATAGAATGGAATGGAATGTAGAATGAAATTTGGAATGGAATATGGAAAGGATGGGACTGGAATGTGGAATGGAATGTGGAAGAGAAAGGAATGGAATGTGGAATCGAAGGCGGAATGGAATGGAATGTGGAATGGAATGTGGAATGGAATGGAATGGAATGTGGAATGGAATATGGAATGGATTGTGGAATGGAATGTCTTATGGAATATGAAATGGAATGGAAAGGAAAGCGCAATGAAATGTGGAATGGAACGGAAAGGAATGTGGAATCGAATGTGCAATGCAATGGAATGGAATGTGGAATGAAATGGAATGGAATGTGGAATGGATTGTAATGGAACATGAAATGGAAATTGGAATGGATCGTGGAATGGAACATGGAAAGGAACTTGGAATGGAAAGTGGAATGCAATGTGACATGGAACAGAATGGAATCTGGAATGTAATGTGTAATGCAATGGAATGTAATGTGTAATGGAATGGAATGGAATATGGAATGGAAAGGTTTGCAACGGAAAGTGGAATGGAATGTGGAATTGAATGTGGAATGGAATGGAATGGAATCTTGAAAGGAATGTGGAATGAAATGGAATGGAATTTGGAATGGAATGCAATGGAAAGTGGAATGCAACGTGGAATGGTATGGAATGGAATGTGGAATGGAAGGTAGAATGGAATGTGGAATGGAATGGAAAGTTTAATGGAATGTGGAGCGGAACTTGGAATGGAATGGAATGTGGAATAGATTGTGGACTGAAATGTGGAATGCTATGTGGAATGGAATGGAATGGAATGTGGAACGGAAAGTGAAATGTGATGGAATAGAATATGGAATGGAATGGAAAGGTATGTGGAACGGAACGTGGAATGGAATGTGGAATGGAGCGTGGACTGGAAAGCGGAGTGAAACGTGGAAATTAAAGAAATGGAATGCAATGTGGAATGGAACGTGGAATGGATTGTGGAATAGAAAGTGGAATGGAATGGAATGTGGAATAGAATGGAATGCAATGTGGAATGGAATGGAACGTACTGTGGAATGTGGAATGGAATGGAATGCCATGTGGAAAGGAAGGTGCATTAGAATGGAATGTGGAATGGAGTAGAATGTGGAAGGGAATGTGTAATGGAATGTTCAATGTTATGGAATGTGGAATGGATTGTGGAATGGAATGGTATAGAATGCCTAATAGAATGGAATGCAATGGAATGGAATGGAATGGAATGGAATATTGAATGGAACGTGGAAAGGAATGGAATGGAATGTAGAATGAAATGTGGAATGGGATGGAATGCAATGTCGAATGGAATGTGGAATGGAGTGGAATGTAGAATGGAATGGAATGGAATGCGGAATGGAATGGAATGGAATGTAGAATGGAATGTGGAATGGTATGCAAGGCAATGTGGAATGGAATGTGGAATTGAATGGAATGTGGAATGGAATGGAATGGAATGTGGAATGGAATGGAATGGAATGGAATGTGGAATGGAATGTGGAATGGATTGGAAAGGAATGAGGAATGGAAGGTGGAGTGGAATGGAATGCAAAGTGGAATGGAATGGAATATAATGGAAAGGAACGTGGAATGGAATGGAATGGAATGTGGAAAGGAATGGAATGCTATGTGAGATGCAAAGTGGAATGGAATGGAATGGAATATGGTAGGGAATGTGGAATTGAATGGAATGGAATGTGAAATGGAATGTGGAATGGAACGGAACAGAATGTGGAATGGAATGGAATGGAATGTGCAATGGAATGTAGAGAGGAATGGAATTGAATGCGGAATGGAACGTAGAAAGGAAGGTTGAATGGAATGGAAAGGAACGTGGAATGGAAAGTAAAATGGAAGGTGGAATATAATGGAATGCAGCATGGAACAGAAAGTGGAATGTAACATGGAATTTAATAGAATGGAAGGTGAAATGGAACGTGGTATGGAACATGGAATGGAATGTAATGGAACGCAGTCTGGAACGTTGAATGGAACATGGAATGTAAGGGATTGGAAAGTGGAATTGAACGTGGAATGAAACAAAGAATGCATCGCACAATGGAACGTGGAATTTAAGGGATTGGAAAGTGGAATAGAACGTGGAATGAAACAAAGAATGCATCGCACAATGCAACGTGGAATGGAACGTGAATGGAACGTGGAATGGAATGGAGTGGAATGTGGAATGGAATCAAATGGAATGTTGAACGAAATGGAATGGAATGTGGAATGAAATGGAATGGAATGTGGAATGGAATGGAATGGAAGTTGGAATGGAACGGAATTTGGAAAGGAATGGAATGTGGAATGGAATTGAATGGAATGGAATTTGGACCGGAATGGAATGGAATGGAATGGAATGTGGATTGGAATAGAAAGGAATGTGGAATGGAAACTGGAATGGCATGGACAGGAATGTGTAATGGCATGCGGAATGGCATGGAATGGAATGTGGAATGGAATGGAATGGAATGTGGAATGGAATGTGCAATGGAATGTGGAACGGAATGTGCAATGGAATGGAATGGAATGTGGAATGGAATGAAATGAAATGCAATGTGGATTGGAATGAAATGGAATGGAATATGGACTGGAATGGAATGGAATGTGGAATGGAATGGAATGGAATGTGGAATGGAATGGAATGGAAAGTTGAATGGCATGGAATGGAATGTGGAATGGAAGGGAATGGAATGTGGAATGGAATGTGGAATGGTACGGAATGGAATGGAATGGAATGGAATGGAATATAGAATGGCATTTGGAATGCAATGGAAATGAAATTGGAATGGAAGGTGGAATGTAAGGTGGCATGGAACGTTGAATGGTACGTGGAAGGGAATGGAATAGAACATGCAATGGAAAGTGGAACGGAATGGAATGGAACGAGGAATGGAACATCGAATGGAACGTCAGATGGAACGACGAATGGAATGTGGAATGGAACATTGATTGTAAAGTTTAATGGAATACCGAATGGAACGTGCGATGGAACGATGAATAGAACGTGGAATGTAATGCAGAATAGAATGTGGAATGGAATGGAATGTAATGTGGAGAGGAATGTAATGGGATGTGGAATGGAATGGAATGTGGAATGGAATGGAATGGAATGTGGAATGGAATGGTATGTGGAATGGAATGTCGAATGGAATGTGGAATGGAAATGAATGGAATGGCAAGCAATGTGGAATGGAAAGGAAAGGAATGGAAATTGGAATTGAATGGAACGGAATGGAAAGGAATGGAATGGAATGTGGAATGGAATGGAATGATATGTGCAATGGAGTGGAATGAAATGGAATGTGTAAGGGAATGCAATGTGGAATGGAATGTGGAATGGAACATTATGTGGAATGGAATGGAATGGAGTGTGGAATGGAATGGAGTTTGGAATGGAATGCACTGCAATGTGGAATGGATTGGAATAGAATGTGGAATGGAATTAAATGTAATGTGGAATGGAATGGAATGGAATGGAATATGGACTGGAATGGAATGGAATGGGATGTCGAATGGAATGTAATGAAATGGAATGGAAAGGAACGCGGATTGCAATGAATGGAATGGAATGTTCAATGGAATGTGGCATGGAATGGAATGGAATGTGGAATTCAATGTAATGGAATGTGGAATGGAACATAGAAAGGAATGGAAGGTGGAATGGAATGGAATGTAATGTGGAATGGAATTGAATGGAATGGAAAGTGGAATGGAATGGAATGTGGAGTGGAATTGAATGGAATGAAACGAAATGTGGAATGGAATATAAAAGGGAATGGAATGGAATGGAAAGGAACGTGAAATGCAATTGAATGTTGAATGAAATGGAATGGAATGGAATGGGATGTGGAATGGAATGGAATGTGATGTGGAATGGAATGGAATGGACTGCAATGGAATGTGGAATGCAATGGAATGGAATGTGGAGTGGAATGGAATGGAATACAAAATTGAATGGAATTGAATGTGGAATGCAATGGAATGGAATGTGGAGTGGAATGGAATGGAATATGAAATGGAATGGAATGTGGAGTGGAATGGAATGGAATGTGAAATGGGCTGGAATTGAATGGAATGGAATGGAAAGAGAAATGGATTAGAATGGAATGTGGAATGGAATTGAATGGAATGTGGAAAACAATGGAATGGAATACGGAATGGAAGGTTGAATGGGAATGCAATGTGGACTGGAGTGGAATGGAATGTGGAGAGGAATGGAACGGAATGAGGTGTGGTATAGAATGGAATATGGAATGGAAAGTGGACTGGAATAAAATGGAATGGAATGGAATGGAATGTGGAATGGAATGGAATGAAATGTGGAATGGAATGGAATGGAATGCAATGTGGAATGGAATGGAATGGAATGTGGAAAGGAATGGAATGAAATGTGGCGTGGAATGAAATGTGGAATGGTATGCGAAATGGAAAGAAATGGAATGGAATGGAATGCAATGTGGAATGGAATGGAATGGAATGTGGAAAGGAATGGAATGAAATATGGCGTGGAATGAAATGTGGAATTTTATGCGAAATGGAATGAAATGGAATGGACTGGAATGGAATGTGGAATGGAATAGAATGTTGAGTGGAATGGAATGGAAAGTTGAAAGGAAAGTCGAATGTAATGGAATGGAATGTGGAATGGAATGTGGAATGGAGTGGAATGGAATGTGGAATGGAATAGAATGGAATGTGGAATGGAATGGAATGGAATGTGGAATGGAATATGGAATGGAATGCTTTGGAATGTGGAATGGAATGTGGATTGGAATGGAATGAGGAATGGAGTGGAATTCAATTGAATGGAATGTATAATTGAATGTGGAATGGAATGGAACGGAACATGGAAAGGAAGGTGGAAAGGAACCCGGCATGGATCACAGAATGGAACTTGGAGTGGAATGGAATGGAACGTGGAATGTAATGGAAGGGAATGTGGAATCGAACGTGGAATGGAACGGAAAGCAATGTGGAATGTAATATGGAATGCAATGGAATGGAATGTGTAATATAATGCAATGCAATGTGAAACGGAATGGAACGGAACGTGGAATGGAAATTGTAATGGAACGTGGAATGGAACGTGGAATGGAACGTGGAATGGAAATTGGAATGCATTGTAGAATGCAATGGAATGGAATGTGGAATGAAATGTAGAATGGAATGGAATGCAGTGGAATGTGGAATGGAATGTGGAAAGGAATGTGAAATGGAATGTAATGGAATGTCAAATGGAATGTGGAAAGGAATGGAATGGAATTTGGAATGGAATGCAATGGAATGTGGAATGCAACACGGAATGGGATGGAATGGAATGTGGAATGGGAGGTGGAAATGAATGTGGAATGGAACGTGGAATGGAATGGAATGTAATGTAGATTGGAATGCAGAATGGATTGTGGAATGCAATGTGGAATGCTATGTGGAATGCAATGGAATGGAATGTGAAATGAGATGGAATGGAATGTTGAATGGAGTGGAATGGAACGTGGAATGGAAAGGAATGTAACGTGGAATGGAAAGGAATGGAATATAATGTGAAATGGAATAGAATGTGGAATGGAATGGGATGGAATTTGCAATGGCTTGGAATGGAATATCGAATAGAATGGAATGGAATGTGGAATGGAATGTGAAATGGAATGGAATGCAATAAGGAATGGACTGTGGAATGGAAGGTTGAATGTAATGTGTAATGAAATGGAATGGAATGAGGAATGAAATGTGGAATGCAAAGGAGTGGAATGGAATCGAATGTGGAAGGGAACGTGGATTGGAACCTGGAATAGAACTTGGAATGTTACATGGAATGAAACGTCTAATGGAACGTGGAATGGAATGTCTAATGGAACGTGGAATGGAAACCGCAATAGAATGTGCAATGGAATGGAATGGAATGAAATGGAATGTGGAATGGTATGTGGAATGGAAAAGAATGGAAAGTGGAATGGAATTGAATTGAATGGAACTTGGAATGGAATGGAATGCAATGTGGAATGGAATTGAATGGAATGTGGAATGGAAGTGAATGGAATGGAACATGGAATGGATTGGAATGTGGAGTGGAATGGAATGGAATGGAATTGGACATGGAATGGAAAGGAATGTGCAGTGGAATGGAATGTGGAATGGAATGGATTGGAAAGCAGAATGGAGTTGAATGGAAGGAGGAATCAAATGTATGGATCAGGGAATGGAATGGAATGCAAGGTGGAATGGAATGGATAAGAACGTGGAATGGAATGGAATGTCAAGGGGAATGAAATAGAATGGAATGTGGAATGGAAGGGATTGGAATGGAATGTGGAATGCAATAGAATGTGGAAAGGAATGGAAAGTCGACTGGAATGGAAAGTGGAATGGATTTGAATGAAACGTGGAACGGATTGGAATGGAATGGAAAGAGGAATGGAAAGTGGAATCGAAAGGAATGGAATGTGGTATGGAACATGGAATGGAATTCAATGGAAGGTGGAATGGAGTGTGGAATAGAAAGCGAAACAGAAAGTGGAATGGAATGTGGCATGTGGAATGGAATGGAATGGAAAGTGGAATGGAATGGAATGGAATGTGGAATGGTATGGAATGGAACGTGGAATTTAATGGAATCGAATGAATTTGGAATGGAATAGAATGTTACATGGAATGGAATGTGGAATGGAATGCAATGGAATGTAGATTGGAATGGAATCCCAAGTGGAATGGAATGGAAAGGATTGTAGAATTGAATAGAATGGAATATGGAATGGAACGTGGAAAGGAATGGAATAGAATGGAGTGGAATGGAACGTGGAATTGAATGGAATGGAATGTGGAATAGAATGTGGAATGGAATGGAATGGAAGGTGGAATGCAATGCTGAATTGAATGAAATGGAATGTGGAAAGTAAAGTGGAATGGAACACGGAATGGAATGGAATGGAATGGAAGGTGCAATGGAATGGAATGGAATCTGGAAAGGAATGTGGAATGGAAAGAAACGGAAAGTAGAATGGAATGGAATGGAATGTGGAATACAATGGAATGGAATGTGGAACGGTATGGAATGAAATGTGGATTAGAATGGCATGTAATGTGGAATGGAATGGAATGGAATATGGAATGAAATGCACTCTCAAATGGAATGGAAAGGAATGTGGAATTGAATGGCATGTGAAATATAATGGAATGCAAAGTGAAATGCAATGGAATGGAATGTGGAATGGAATGGAATGGAATGTTCAATGGAATGTGGAATGGAATGGAATGGAATGCGGAATGCTATGGAATGGAAAGTAGAATGGAATGGAATGGAATATGAAATGGAATGTGGAACGGAATGGAATGTGGAATGGAAGGGAATGGAATGTGGAATGGAATGAAATGAAATGTGGAATGTGGAACAGAATGGAATGTGGAGTGGAATGGAATGGAATGGATTGGAATGGAATTTGGAAAGGAAAGGAATGGAATGTGGAATGGAATGGAATGGAATGTGTAAAGAAGTGTGGAATGGAATGGAAAGTTATGGAATGGAATGTGGAATTAAATGGAAGGGAATGTGGAAATAAATGGAATAGAATGGAATGTGAAATGGAAATAGAATGGAATGTGGAATTGAATGGAATGGAATGTGGAATTGAATGGAATGGAAGGTGGAATGGAATGGAATATGGAATGAAATGGAATGTTGAACGGAATGGAATATGGAATGGAAAGGATTGGAATGTGGAGTGGAATGTGGAATGGAATGGAATGGAATGTGGAATGCAATGGAACATAATGTGGAATGCAGTGGAATGGAATGGAATGTACAATGCAATGGAATGGAACTGAATGGAAGGTGGAATAGAATGGAATGGAAGACGGAATGGAATGTGGAATGGAATGTGGAATGGAATGGAATGGAATGTGGAATGGAATTGAATGGAATGTGGAAAAGAATGGAATGGAATTGAATGGGAATATAACGGAATGGAATGTGGAATGGATTGTGGAAAGGAATATGGAATGGAATGTGGAATGGAATGCAATCGAACTGAAAGGATTGTGGAATGGAATGGAATGGAATTTGGAATGCAATGGAATTGAATGGAATGTCAGATGGAATGGAAAGAAATGTGGAATGGGATGCAATGGAATGTGTAATGGAATGGAATGGAAAGTGTAATGGAATGGAAAGGAATGTGGAATGCAATGCTGAATGGTATGGAATAGAATGTGGAATGGAATGGAATGGAATATGCAATGCAATGTGGAATGGAAAGGAATGTGGAGTGGAATGTGGAAGCGAATGGAATGGAACCTGGAATGCAATGGAAAGTAATGGAATGTGGAATGGAGTGGAATGGAATGGAACGAAATTTGGAATGGAATGGAATGTGGTATGGAATGGAATGGAAAGGAATGTGGAATACAATATGGAATGGAACGTGGAATGGAAGGAGGAATGGAATGGAATGAAATGTGGAATGAAATGGAATGGAAGGTGGAAAGGAACGTGAAATTGAATGTGGAATTGAATGTGGAATGGAATCGAAAGGCATGGAGTATGGAATGGAATGTGGAATGTAATGGAATGGCATGGAATATGGAATGGAAAGTGGAATGGAATGGAATGGAAGCTGTAATGGAATGGAATGGAATGGAATGTGGAACGCAATGGAATGGAATGTTATGTGGAAAGCAATGGAATGGAATGTGGAATGGAATGGAATGGAATGGAATGGAAAGTGGAAAGGAACGTGGAATGGAAAGGAATGGAATGTGGAATGGAATGGAGTGGAATGTGGAATGGAATGGTATGCAATGGATTGGATTGTGAAATGGAACGGAATGTGGACTGGAATGGAATGGAATGGAATGTAGAATGGAACGAAATTGGAATGGAATGGAATGGAATTTGGAATGGAATGGAATAAAATGTGGAAACTAACGGAATGCGGAATGGAATGGAATGGAATGTGGAATGGAAAGGACTGGAATGTGGAATGGAATGGAATGGAATTTCGAAAGGACTTGAAGGGAATGTGGAATGGAACATGGAATGGAATGTGTAATGGAATCGAATGGAATGTGGAATGGAATGGAATGGAGGGTGGAAAGGAATATCAAATGGAATGCAATCAAATGTGGAATGGAATGGAATGGAATGGAACATGGAATGGAATGGAAGGGGATGTGGAATGTAATGGAATGGAAAGTGGAATGGAATGTTGAATGGAATGGAATGGCATGTGGAATGGAATGTGCATTGAAATGCAATGGAATTGAATGGATTGTGGAATATAATGGAATGCAATGTGTAATGCAATGGAATGGAACGTGAAATGGAATTGAATGGAATGTGGAATGGAATTTAATGGAAGGTGGAATGGAATGGAATGGAATGTGGAATGCAATGTGTAATGGAATGTGGAATGGAATAGAATCGAATGTGGAATGGTGTGGAATGGAATGTGGAATGGAATGTAATCGTATGTGGAATGGAAAGGATTGAAAGGTGGATTGGAATGTAGAATGGAATGGAATGGAATATGGAATGGAATGGAATATGGAATGGAATGGAATATGGAATGGAATGGAATGTGGAATGGAATGGAATGGAACATAGAATGAAATGCAATGGAATGTGGAATGGAACGTGGAATGGAGTGGAGTGAAATGCGAAAAGAACGTGTAATGGAATGGAATGGAACCTGGAATGGAACGTGGAACGGAATGTGGAATGCAACGTGGAGTGGAACGTGGAATGGATCGTGGAGTGGAAAGTGGAATGGAAGGGAATGGAATGTGGAACAGAATGAAATGTAAGGTGTAATGGAATGTGTAAAGGAATGGAATGTAATGTGGAATGGAATGTAGAATTTAATGGAGTGGAATGAGGAATGGAAAGTGAAATGGAACGAGGATTGGAAAGTGGAGTGGAATGGAAAGGAAAGTGGAATGGAAGGTGGAATGGAACGTGGAAAACAACGTGGAATGGAATGTGGAAGGGAATGTGGAATGGGAGGGAATGGAATGTGGAATTGAATGGAATGGAATGAGGAATGGAACATGGAATGGAATGGAATGTGGTATGGAATGGAATGGAATGGAATATGGACTTGTATGGAGTGGAATAGAATGTGGAATGGAATGTGGACCTCAATGGAATGGAATACAATGGAAAGTGGAATTGAATGGAATTGAATGTGGAATTGAATGGAATGAAGTGTGGAATGGAATGGAACGGAATGTGGAATAGAATGTGGAATGAAAAGGAAAGGAAAGTGGAATGGAATGGAATGGAATGGAATTCATTTCGGACTGGAAAGGAATAGAATGTGGAATGGAATGGAATGCAATGGAATGTTGAAGGAAATGGTATGAAATGAGGAATGGAATGGTGTGGAATGTGGAATGGAATCTGTAATGGAATGTGGAATGGAATGGAATGAAATGTGGATGGAATGGAATGGAATGTGGAATGGAATTTAATGGAAAGTGGAATGGAATTAAATGGAATGTGGAATGGTATGTGCAATGGAATGGAATGGAATATAATGTGGAATGGAATGTAGAATGCAATGAATAGGAATTGAATGGAATGTGGAATGGAACGTGGAATGGAATGTGGAAAGGAATATGGAATGGAATGTGGAATTAAATGGAATGGAATGTAGAGTGGAATGAGGAATATAAAGTGGAAAGAATGGAAAGGAAGTTGGAATGGAAAGTGGAATGGAACGTGGAATGGAACGTGGAATGGAACTTGAATACAACGTGGAATTTAATGGAATGTGGAATAAAGTGGAAAGGAGCGTGGAATGGATTGTGGAATGGAATAGAATGTGGAATGGAATGGAATGAAATGTGGAATGGAATGTGGAATGGAAAGGAATGGAATGGAATGGAATGTGGAATGCAATGGAAAGGAATGGAACGAAATGGAAAGTTTATTGGAATGGAATGGAATGTGGAATGGAATGGAATGGAATGTGAAATGGAACGTGGAAAGGAACGTGGAATGGAATGGAATGGATTGGAATGTGGAATGGATTGTGGAATGGGAAGTGGAATGGAATGGAATGGAAGCCAAAGGAATGTGGAAAGGAACGGAAAGGAATGGAATGGAATGTGGAATGGAATGGAATAGAATGGAATGCGGAATGCAATGGACTGGAATGGAGTGTTTAATGGAATGGAATGGAATGTGGAATGGAATGGAATGGAAAGTTTCTTGGAATGGAATGGAATGTGGAATGGAATGGAAAGGAATGTGAAATGGAATGTGCAAAGGAACATGGAATGGAATGGAATGGAATGTGGAATGTAATGGAATGGAAATTGGAATGGAATGTTGAATGGATTATGGAATGGGACGTGGAATGGAAACGAATGGATGGGATTGGAATGTGGAATGGAATGGAATGGAATGTGGAATGAAATGAAATGGAATGACTAATGGAATGTGGAACGGAATGGAATGAAGTGAGTAATGGAATGGAATGGATCGCGGAATGGAATGGGCAATGGAATGTGGAATGGAAGGGAATAGAATGTGGAATGGAATGAGGAATGGCACGTGTAATGGAATGAAATAGAACGTGGAATGGAACTTGGAATGGAAGGTGGAGTGGAACGTGGAATAGAACTTGGAATCAAATGGAGTGGAAAGTGGAATGGAATGGAAAGTGGGATGGAATGGAATGGAATGTCAAATGAAATGTAACGCAGAATGGTGTGGAATGGAACGTGGAATGGAATGTGGAATGGGATGGAAGGGAATGTAGAAAGGAATGGATTGGAATGTGGAATGGAAGGTGGAATGGAACGGATAGGAACGTGGAAAGGAATGAGGAATGGAAGGTGGAATGGAATGGAATGGAACGTGGAATGAAACATGGAATGGAAAGTGAATGGAACGTGGAATGGAACGGAAAGTGAAATGAAATGGAATGGAAAGTGGAATGCGTTATGGATTGCAATGGAATGGAATGTTGAATGGAATGGAATGGAAAAGAATGGAATGTGGAAAGGAATGTGTAATGGAACGTGCAATAGAATGGAATGAAATGTGGAACAGAACGTGGAATGGAAGGGAAAGGAATGTGGAATGGAATCTGGAATGGAATAGAATGAAATGGAATGGAATGTGGAATGCAATGCAATGGAATGTGGAATGGAATGCTATGGAATGTGGAATGGAATGTGGAATGGAATAGAATGAAATGTTGAATGAGATGGAATGGAATGGAATGTGAAATGGATTGTAATGCAATGTGGAATGGCATGGAATAGGATGTGGAATGGATTGGAATGTAATGGAAAGAAATGCGGAGTGGAATTGAGTGTTGAATGGATTTGAATGTGGAATGGATTGGAATGGAAGGTGGAGTGTAATGGAGTGCAAAGAGGAATGGAATGGAAAGTAATGTGGAATGGAACGTGGAATGTAATGGATTGAAACGTGGAATGTAACGTGGAATGGAAAGTGCAATGGAACGTGGAGTGGAATGGAGTGTGGAATAGAAGGTGGAGTGGAATGGAATGGTATGTGGAATGGAAGATTGAATGGAAAGTAATGGAACGTTTAAAGGAACGTGCAATGGAACGTGGAATGGAAAGTGCAGTGGAACGTGGAATGGAATGTGGAATGGAAAGTGGAATGGAAGGTAATGGAATGTGGAATGGACTGGAATGTGGAATGGAATGTGGAATGGAATGGAATGTGTTATGGAAGGGAATGGAATGTGGTATGGTAGGGAATGGAATGTGGAATGGAATGGAATACAATGTGGAATTGAATGTGAAATGGACTGAGGAATGGAAAGTGGAATGAAATTTGAAAGAAACGTGGAAAGGAACGGGGAGTGGAATGTGGAATGGAACATGGAATGCAAGGTGGAATGGAACGTTGAATGGAATGTGGAATGGAATGGAATGGAATGCGGAATGGAATGGAATGGAGTGGAATGGAATGGAATGGAGTCTGAAATGGAGTGGAAACCAATGTGGATTAGAATGGAATGGAATGAAGAATGGAATGGAACGGAATGTGGAATGGAATGTGGAAAGGAAGGGAATGGAATGTGGAATGTGGAATGGAATGGAATGGAATGTGGAATGCACTGTAGTATTAATGGAATGGAATGTGAAATGGAAGGGACTGGAAAGTGGAATGGAATGGAACGGAATGTGGAATGGAATGGAATGGAATTTGGAATGGAAAAGAATACAGTGTGGGATGGAATGGAATGGAATGTGGAATGGAATGAGGAATGGAATGGAATGGAATGTGAAATGCAATGGAAGGGAATGAAATGTGGAATGGAATGGAAAGGAATCTGTAGTGGAAAGTGGAATGCAATGAAAAGGAATGGAATGGAATGTGGAATGGCATGAAATGCAATGTGGAATAGAATGTGGAATGGAACGTGGAATGAAATGTAGAATGGAATGAAATGAAATGTGGAATGGAAGGGAATGCAATGGAATGGAATGGTATGTGAAATGGAATGGAATGGAATGTGGATTGGAATGGAATGCAATGAAATGTGGAATGGAATGTGGAACGGAAAATGGAATGGAATGGAATGAGGACTGGATTGGAATGGAAATTGGAATTGAATGGAATCCAAAGGAATCTGGAATGGAATGGGGAATGGAATTGAACGTGGAATGGAATATAATGTGGAATGGAAAGGAACGGAATCTGCAAAGGAATGGAATGGAATGTGGAATGGAATGGAATAGAATGGAATGTGGAATGGAATGGAATGGAATGTGGAATGGAACGTGGAATGGAACGTGGAATGTAACGTGGAATGGAATGTGGAAAGTAACGTGGAATGGAAGGGTATGGAAAGTGAAATGGAATGGAAGGTAAAGTGGAATGGAACGTAATGAAATGGAATGGAATATGGAATTGAATGGAATGGAATAAAATTGAATGGACTGGAATGTGGAATGTAATGAGGAATGGAACGTGAAACGGAATGGAATGGACTGTGGAATGGAATGGAATGGAATGTGGAATGGAATGCGGAATGGTATGTGGAATGGAATGGAATGTGGAATGCAATGGAAGGAAATGAGGAATGGAATGCGGAATGCAATGTGGAATGGAATGGAATATGGAATGGAATTGAATGCAGTGTGGAATGAAATCTGGAATGGAATGTGAAATGGAATGGAATGGAATGTGGAGTGGAATGTAGAAAGGAATGTGGAATGGAATGGAATGGAATGTGGAATGGAATCTGGAATAGAATGTGGAATGCAATGTGGAATGGAAAGGAATGTGGAATGGAATTGAATGGAATGTGGAATGAAATGTGGAATGGAATGTCGAATGGAATGGAATGCGGAATGTAACGCAATGGAACGGAATGTGGAATGAAGTGGATTCGAATGTGGAATGGTAAGTGGAATGGAACGTAGATTGGAATGGAATGTTGAATGGGATGGAATGGAATGTGTAATGGAATGTGGAATGGAATGGGAAGGAATGCAGAAAGGAATGTGGAATGGAATGGAATGGAATGTTGAAAGGTAAGATAAATGGAACGTGGAATGGAATGCAATGGAATGTGTAGTGGAATGGAATGGAAAGTTGGATGGAATGTGGAAAGGAATGGAATGGAATGCAATGTGGAGTGGAATAGAATGCAAAGTAGAAAGCAGTGGAATGGAAAGGAATGTGGAATTTAATGGAAGGGAATGTGAAATGGAACGTGAAATGGATTAGAATGGTACATGGAATGGAATGGAATGTAACCGGAAATGGAAGGGAATGCAACTTGGAATGGAATGGAACAGAACGTGCAAAGCAATGGAATGGATTGTGGAATGTAATGGAATTGAAATTGGAATTCAATGGAATTGAAAGCGGAATGGAATGGAATGGAATGTGGAATGGAATTGAATGTAATGTGAAATGGAATGGAATGGAATGTGAAATGGAATGGAATGAAAAGTGGAAAGGAATGGAAAAGAATGGAATGGAATGTGGAATGGAATGGAATCAAATTTGGAATATAAGAGACTGCAGTGTGGGATGGAATGGAATGGAATATGGAATGGAATGCAATGGAATGCGGAATGGAATTTAATTCAATGTGGAATGGAATGGAATGTGGAATTGAATGTGGAATGGAATGTAATGGAAGGTGGAAGGGAATGGAAGGGTATGGAATGTGGAATGGAATGGAACGGAATCTGTAATGGAAAGTGGAATGCAATGGACTGGAATGGAATGGAAAGTGGAAGAGAATGCAATGTGGAATTTAATGGAATGGAATGTGGAATGGCATGAAATGCAACGTGCAATGGACTGGAATGGAATGTGGAGTGGAATGTGTAAAGGAATGGAATGGATTGTGGCATGGAATGTGGAATGGAATGGAATGGGTAAGGGTATTGAATGGAATGTGGAATGGAAATTGCAATGGAATGGAATGGATTGTCTAATGGAATGGAATGGTATGTGGTATGGAATGTGGCATGGAATGGAATGGAATGTGGTATGGAAGGTGGAATGGAATGTGGAATGGAATGTGTAATGTAATTGAATGGTATATGGGAAGGAATGTGGAATTGAACATGGAATGGAATGTGGAATGGAATTGAATGGAATCTGGAATGGTATGAGAAAGGAATGGTATGGTATGTAGAATGGAAATTGGAATGCAATATCGAATGGAATGTGGAAAGAAATGTAATGTAATGTGGAATGGAATGTGGAATGGAATGGAATGGAACATGGAATGGGATTGAATGGAATGTGAAACGGAATGCAATATAATGTGGAATGGAATCTGGAATGGAAAGGAATGGAAAGTGGAATGGAATATGGAATGGAATAGAGTGGAATGGAATGGAATAGAGTGGCATGGAATGGGATGTGGAATGGAATTTATTGGAATGGAATGGAATGTTGAATTGCAATTGGAATGGAAAGGAGAGGAATTGAATGGAATGTGGAATGGAATGTGGAGTGGAATGGAATGTGGAATGGAATGTGTAATGGAACATGGAATGCAATGTGGAATGGAATGGGGAATGGAATGTGGACAGGAATGGAACGGGATTTGGAATGGAATGCAATGGAATGTGGAATGAAAATGAATGGAATGTGGAATGGAATGGAATTTAATGGAGTGGAATGTGGAATGGAATGTAATGGAATGTGTAATGAAACTTAGAATGGAATGAAATGGAATGCGGAATTGAATGGAATGGAGTGTGGAATAGAACGTGTATTGGAATGGAATGGAATGTGGAATTTAACGTAGAATGGAATGTGGAATGGAACGTGTAATGGGTTGGAATGTCGAAAGGAATGTGAAATGGAACGTGGAATATAATGGAATGGAGTGTGGAATGGAACGTGAAATGGAAACACGAATGGAACTTGGAATGGAATGGAATATGGAATTCAATGAAATGGAATATGCAATGGATTGTAATTCAATGTGGAATGGAATGGAATGAAATGGAATGTGGAATGAAATGTAGAATGGAATGGATTGTAATGTGGAATGGACTGTGTAATGGAATGATTAATGGAACGTGGAATGTTATGTGGAATGGAATGTGGAATGGAACGTGCAAAGGAATGGAATGTGGAAAGGAATATGTAATGGAATTGAATGCAATGCTATATGGAATGGAATGGAATTTAAGGTGGAATTGAATGGAATGGAATCTGGAATGGAAAAAAGTGGGAAGGAATGTGAAACAGAATGTAAAGGAATGTGAAATGGAAAGTGGAATGCAATGTAATGGAATGTAGAATGGAATGTGGAATGGAATGGAATGGAATGTGAAATGGAATGGAGTGGAATGGAATGTTTAATGGAAAGTGGAATGGAGTGGAATTGAATGTGGAATGCAGTGGAATGCAATGTCGAATGGATTGGAATGGAATGAAGAATGGAGTGCGGAATAGAATGGAATGGAATTTGGAATGCAATGCGGAATGTAATGGAATGGAATGTGTAATGGAATGCAATGGAATGTAGATCGGAAGAGGCAATGGAATAGAATGGAATTTGGAATAGAATGCGGAATGGAATGGAAATTAAGGTGGAAAGGAATTTTGAATAAAATGCGGAATGGAATGGAAATTAAAGTGGAAAGGAATGTGGAATGGAATGGAATGGAATGCATAATAGAATGCGGAATGCAACGGAAAGGAATGTGGAACGGAATGTGGAATGGAACGGAATGCAATGTGGAATGGAAAGGGGAATGGAATGGAATGGAACTTGGAATGGAAAATAATGGAATGTGGAATTGAAAGTGAAATGGAAAGGAATGGAATTCCTAATGGAATGTGGAATCAAATAGAATGGATTGTGGAATGGAATGGAAAGTGGAATTCAACATGGAATGGAATGGATTGGAATGTCACATGGAAAGTGGAATGGAATATGGAATAGAATGTTTAATGGAACATGGAATGGAATGGAAATTGGAATGGAATGGAATGGAATGGAATATGGAATGGAACGTGCAATGCAAAGTAGAATGAAACGTGGAATGAAGTGGAATGTGGAATGGATTGTGGAAAGTAACTTGGAATGGAATAGAATGTGGAATGAATTGTGGAATGTAATTTGGAATGGAAAGAGTAATGGAATGGAATGGAAGGTGGAATGGAATGTCGAAGGGGATCGAAAGGAATTTGGAATGGAATGGATCGCAATGTGGAATGGAACGTGGAATCTCACGGTGTGGAATGTGGAATGGAATGTAGAATGGAATGTGGAAGGGAACGTGGAATAGAATGAACTGCGGAATGGAAAGTGGAATGGATCGTGGAATGGAATGGAATGTGGCACGGATTGTGGAATTGAATGTGGTATGGAATGTGGAATGGAATGCAATGGAATGTGGAATGGAATGTGGAAAGAAAAGGAATGGAATGTGGAATGGAATGTGGAATGAAATGGAATGGAATGTGGAATGTAATGGAATGGAATCTTGAATTCAACGTTAAATGGAATGGAATGGAATGTGAAATGGATTGTGGAATGGATTGTGGAAAGGAACTTGTAATGAAATCGAAAGTGGAATGGAATGTGGAATGAAACATGGAATGGAACGTATTGTGGAATGGAATGGAATGGAAAGTGGAATGGAACGTGCAATAGAATGTGGAATAGAAAGTGTAATGGATTGGAATATGGAATGGATCGTGGAATGGAACGTGGAATGGAATTGAATGTGGATTGTATTGTGGAATGTAATTTGGATTGCAACGTGAAATTGAATGGAATGGAATGTGGAATGGAATGTGGAATGAGACGGAATGAAATGTGGAATGGAATGGACTGGAATGTGGAATAGAACGTGAAATCGAATGGAATGGAAGGTGGAATAGAACGTGGAATGCAATGTGGAAAGGAACGTGGAATGGAATGGAATGGAATGCGGAATGTAGTGGAAGAGAACGTGAACTGGAATGGAATGGAATGGAATGGAACGTGAAATGCAATGAAATGTGGAATGGAATTCAATTCAATTTTGGAATGGAATGGAAAGGAATCTGGAATGGAATGGAAAGGAAAGTGGAATGGAAAGTGGAATGGAATGGAATTGAATGTGGAATGGAATGGAATGGATTGCGGAATGGAAAGGAATGGAATGGAATGTCGAATGGAATAGAATGGAAATGAATGGAATGGAAGGTGGAATGTAATGTAATGGAAACTGGAATGGTATTTAATGGAAGGTGGAATGGTATTTAATGGAAAGTGCAATGGAATGGAAAGAAAAGTAGAATGTAACACAATGGAAAGTTGAATGAAATGGAATGGAACATGGAATTGGATGGAATGGAATGGAATGTGGAATGTAATGAAATGGAAAGGAAAGGAATGTGGAATGGAATGTGGACTGGAAGGGAAAGGAATGTGGAATGGAAAGGAAAGTGGATTGGAATGTGGACAGGAAAGGAATGGAATGTGTAATGGAATGGAATGGAATGGAATGTGGAATGGAATGTGGAATGGAATGGAATGGATTGTGGAATGGAATGGAATGGAATATGGAATACTATCTGGACTGGTAAGGAATGGAATGTGGAATGGTAAGGAATGGGATGTGGAATGGAATGGAATGGATTGTGGCATGGAATGGGGAATGGAATGTGGATTGGGAAGGAATGGAGTGTGGAATGGAGTGGAATGGAATGTGGAATGCAATGGAATGGATTGTGGAATGGAATGAAATGAAATGTAGAATGGTATGGGGAGTGGAAAGGAATGGAATTTAGAATGCAGTGGAATGGAATGTGGATTGCAGTGGAATGAAATGTGGAATGGAATGTCGAAGGGAACGGAATGGAATGGAATGTGGAATGGAATGGAATGGAATGCAATGCGGAATGGAAAGGAATAGAATGTGGAATGAAATGTGGAATTGAATGGAATGGAATGTGGAATGGAATGTGGAATGGAATGGAACTGAATGTGGAATGGAATGGAATGGAATGTGGAATGGAATGGAATGCAATGTGGAATGGAATAGAAAGGAATGTGGAATGGAATGTGTAATGGAATGGAATTGAATGAGGTTTGCAATGGAATGCAATGGAATGTGTAATGGAACGTAGAATGGAATGGAATAGAATGTGGGATGGAAAGTCGAATGGAATGTGTAATGGGACGTGGAATGGAATGGAATGTGTAATGGAATGTGTAATGGAATGTGGAATTGAATGGAATGGAACGTAGAATGCAATGTGGCATGGAAAGGTCTGAAAAGTAGAGTGGATCGTGGAATGGATTCTGGAATATAACGTGGAACGTAAACGAATGTGGAATGGAATGGAATGGAATGTGGAAGGGAATGGAAAAGAATATGGAATGGAATAGAATGGAATGTAATATGGAATGGAATGGAATGGAATGTGGATTGGAATGCAATGGAAAGGAATGTGGAAACGAATGTAATGGAATGTGGAATGAAAAGGAATGCAATGTGGAATGTATTGGAAAGAAACGGAATGTGGCCTACAATGGAAAGTGGAATGGAATGGAATGAAATGTAGAAGGGAAAGTGGAATGGAATGGAATGGAATGTGGAATGGAACGGATTAGATTGTGGAATGGAATGTGGACTGGAAGGGAAAGGAATATGGAATGGAATGGAATGGATTTAAATGGAATGTGGAATGGAAAGTGGAAGGGGAAGGAATGGATTGTTTAATGGAATGGATGGGAATGTGGAACGGAATGTGAACTGGAAAGGCATGGAATGTGGAATGGAATGGAAAGAAATGTAGAATGCAACGGAATGGAAAGTGGAATGGATCTTGGAATGAAATGGAAATTAATGTGAAATGGAATGTGGAATGGAATGTGGAAAGGGAAGGAATGGAATGTGAAACAGAATGCAATGGAATGTGGAATGGAATGTGAAACAGAATGGAGTGGAATGTGGAATGGAATGGAATGGAAAGTGGAATGCAATGGAATGGAATTTGGAATGCATTGGAATGGAATGGAATGTGGAATGGAATGGAGTGGAATTGAATGTGTAATGGAATGGAATGGAATGTGGAATGGAAAGGAATGGAATGTGGAGTGGAATGGAATGAAATATGGACAACAATGGAATGGAATGGACTGTGGAATGGAATGGAATGGAATGTGTAATGGCATGGAATGGAATGTTGAATGGAAATTTGAATTTAATGGAATGCAATGGAATGTGCAATGGAATGTAATGGAACGGAATACGGAATGGAGAGGAACGTGGAATGGAATTTAAAGTAATGCGTAATGGAATGTTGAATGGAATGAAAGGGAAAGTGGAATGGTATGGAATGGAATGTGGAATGGAACGTGGAAAGAAATATAATGGAATGTGGAATGGAATTGGGAATGGAATGTGGAATGGATTGGAATGGAATGTGGAAAATAATTTGAAATGAAACGGAATGGAAAGTGGAATGGAAAGGAATGGAAAGTGGAATGGAATGGAGTGGAGTGGAATGTGAAATGGAAGGAATGGAATGGAATGTGAAATGCTTTGCAAAATGGAATGTGGAATGGAAAGTGGAATGGAATGGAATTGAATGTGGAATGCATTGTAAAATGGAATGTGGAATGGATCGTGGAATGGAAAGTGGAATGGAATGGAAAGGAATTTGGAATATAATAGAATGAAATGTGGACTGGAATGGAATGGAATAGAACTTGAAATGGAATGGAATGGAATTTGGAAAGGATTTCAATCTAATTTGGAATGGAATGGAATGGAATGTGTTCTGGAATGGAAAGGAATGTGGAATGGAAAGTGGAAAGGAATGGAATGAAATGTGGAATGGAAAGGAATGGATTATGGAATGGTTAGGAATGGAATGGGATTTGGAATTTAATGCAATGGAAATGAATGGAATGGAATGTGGAATGGAATGCAATGGAAAGTGGAATGGAATGGAATGGAATGGAATGTGGAAAGGAATGGAATGGAATGTGGAATGGAAAGGAATGGAATGGAATATTGAATGGAATGCAATGTGGAATGGAATGGAATGGAATGTGGAATGAATGAGGAATGAAAGGTGAAGGAATGTGGAATATAATGTGGAAAGGAATTTAAAGGAAAGTGGAATGGAACGTGGAACGGAATGAGGAATGGAACGTGGAATGGAACGTGGAATGGAAAATGAAATGGAGTGTGGAATGGAATATGGAATGGAATGGAATGCAACGTGGAATGGAATGTGGAATGGAACGTGGAATGGAATGTGGAATGGAATGTAGAATGCAATATGGAATGGAATGAAATGGATTGGAATGTGGAATGGAACGGAATGGAGTGGAATGCGGAATGTCATGAAATGGTATGTGGAATAGAATGTGTAATGGAAAATGGAATGGAAAGTGAAATGGAATGAAGTGGAATGTGGAGTGGAATGTGGAATGGAATGGAGTGGAATGGGGAATCGAATGTAATGGAATGTGGAAAGTAATGTGGCAGGGAATCGAATGGAATGTGGAATGGAATGGAATGCAATGTGGAATGGAATTTGGCAGGGAATGTGGAATGGAACGTTTAAAGTAATGGAATGGAACGTGGTATGGAATGGAATGAAATATGGAATTGAATGCTACTGAATGTGGAATGGAATGGAATAGGATGAAATGGAAATTGAAATGGAATGGAATGGAATGTGGAATGGAATGGAAAGTAATGTGGAATGGAAACAGGAATGGAATGGAATGGAATGGAATGGAATGGATTGTGGAATGGAATGGAAAGGAATGGAATGTGGAATGCAATGGAATGGAAACGAATGGAATGAAATGTGGAATGATACGCAACGGAATGTGGAATGGAATGGAATGGAATGTGAAATGGAATGGAATGGAATTGAATGTGGAATGGAAAGGAATGGAATGGAATGGAATGCGGAATGGAATAGAATGGAATGTGGAATGAAATGGAATGGAATTTGGACTGAGATGGAAAGGAATGGAATGGAATGTGGAATGGAATGGAAGAAGGAATGGAATTTTGTGGAATGTGGAATCGAATTGAATGGAATGTAGAGTGGAAAGTGAAATGGAATGTGGAGAGGAATTGAATGGAGTGTCGAATGGAATGGACTGGAATGTAGAATGGAATGCGGAATGGAATGGAATGGAATGTGGAATGGAAAGTGGTATGAATGGAATGGAAAGTGGAATGAAATGGAATGGATAGTGGAATCGAGTGGAAAGGAATGGAATGGAATAGGTAATGGAATGGAATGGAATAGAATGAATGTGGAATGCAATGGAATGGAATGGAATGTGGAATGCAATGGATTTGAATGCAATGGAATGGTTTGGAAACGAATGGAATACTTTTAAATTGAATGGAAGGGAATGGGAAATGGTACATGGAATTGATTGGAAAGAAATGTGGAATGGATTGCAAAGGAATAGAATGTGGACTGGAATGGAATGGAATGTGGAATGGAATGTGGAATGGAATGGAATAGAATGTGAAAAGGAATGGAATGGAATGTGGAATGGAATGGAATGTGAAAAGGTATGGAATGGAAAGTGGAATGCATTGTGAAATGGAATGGAATGGAATGTGAAATGGAAAGGAATGATATATGAAATGGAAAGTTGAATGGAGTTGACTGTGAAATGGAATGAAATGGAAGGTGGAATGGAATGGAATGAAGTGGAAGGTGGAATGGAATGGAATGGAATGTGGAATGGAATGTAGAACGGAATGTGGAATGGAATGTGGAATGCAAGATGGAATCGAATGGAATGGAATGTGGATTCTAATGGAATGGATTCTGGACTGGAATTTAATGGAATGGAATGGAACGTGAAATGGAATGGAATGGAATGTAAACTGGAATTAAATGGAACTTGGAATCGAATGGAATAGAATGTGGAACGGAAAGGAAAGTAATGTGTAATGGAAACTGGAATGGCATGAATGGCATGGAATGTGGAATGGAATGGAATAAAGCGGATGGTGGCATGGATTGGAATGCAATATGGACTTGAATATGAGATGGAATGTGGAATGGAATGCGGAATATAATGTTGTGGAATGTGGAATGGAACGTAATTGAATGGAATGTGGAATGGAATGGAATGGAATGCGGAATGAAATGTGCATTGGAATGGAAAGGAATGTGAAATGGAATGCAATGGAATGTGGACTGGAATGGAAAGATGCGGATGGTGGAATGGATTGGAATGGAATATGGACTGGAATATGGAACGGAATGTGGAATGGAATGTGGAATGTAATGGAGTAGAATATGGAATAGGATGGAATGCAAAGAAATGGAATGGGAAGTGAAATGGAATACTATGGAAGGTGGAATGGAATGGAATGGAGTGGAAATTGGAATGAAATGGAATGCAATGTGGAATGGAATGTGGAATGGAATGTGGAATGGAATGTGGATTGGAATGTGCAATAGAATGTGAAATGCTTGGAATGAAACTGGAATGGAACGTGGAATGGATGGTGGAATGGAAGGTGGAATGGAAGATGGAATGGAATGTGGGATGGAATGGAATGGAATGTGAAACAAAACATGGAATGGAATGGAAAAGAACGTGGAATGGAATGAAATGGAAAGTGGAATGCAATGGAATGGAATGTGGAATGGAATGGAATGGAATGTGGAATGGAATGTGGAATGGAATGGAATGGAACGTGGAATGGATCGTGAATTCTAACGTGTAATGGAGAGTGGAAAGGAACGTGGAATGTAACGTGGAAAGGACAGTGGAATAGAATGTTTAATTCAATGGAATGGAATCGAATGGAATGTGGAATGGAACGGAATGGAATGTGGAATGGAATGGAATGCAATTTGTAATGGAATGTGGAAGGGAATGGAATGCAATGTGAAACGGAATGGAATGGAATGTGCAAAGCATTGTGAAATGGAATGGAATGGTATGTGGAATGGAATGGAATGATATATGAAATGTAAAGGGGAATGGAATGGAATGTGAAATGGAATGGAAAGGAATTCAATGGCATGTGGATTGGAATGGAATGGGATGAGAAATGGGATGGAATGGAAGGTGGAATGGAATGGAATGCAGTGGAAATTGGAATGGAATGGAATGGAATGTGGAATGGAATGCAGAATGTAATGTGGAATGGAATGTGGAATGCAATGTGGAATGCAATGGAATGGAATGTGAATTCTACTGGAATGGATTCTTGACTGGAATTTAATAGAATGGAATGGAATGTGAAATGGAATGGAATGGAAAGTGGACTGGAATGGAATGGAATGTTGAATGGAACGTGAAATGGAAAGTGGAATGGAATGGAATGGAACGTTGAGTGGAAAGTGGAATGGAATGTGGAATTGAACGTGTAATACAATGGAATGCAATGTGGAATGCAATGGAATGGAAGGTGGAACGGAGTGGAATGCAATGTGGAATGTAAAGGAATGGAATGTGGAAATGAATGGTATGGAATTTGGAATGGAATGTGGAAATGAATGGTATGGAATTTGGAATGGAATGTGGAAAGTAGTGGAATGGAAAGAGGAATGGAATGTGGAATGGAATCGAATGGAATGCGGAATGGAATTTGGAATGGAAAGGAATGGAAAGTGCAATGAAATGTGGAATGGAATTTGGAAATTAAAGTGGATGGGAATTTGCAATGGGACGGAAAGGAATGTAGAATAGAAAGTAATTTATTATCGAATGGAATGGAATGGGGTGCAATGTAAAATGGCATGGAATGGAATGTTTATTGGAATGTGCAATGCAATGTGGAATGGAATGAAGTGGAATGCGGCGTGGAATGTGGATCGGAATGTGGAACGGAATGGAGAGGAATTTGGAATGGAATCGAAATGAGTGGAAAATGAAATGGAGTGGAATGTGTAAGAGAATGGAATGTAGAATGGAATGTGGAAAGGAGTGAAATGGAATGTGGAATGGAATGTGTAGTGGAATGGAATGGTGTATGGTATGGAATGTGAAATTGAATGTGGAATGGAACGTGGAATGGAATGGAATGGAACGTGGAATGGAAAGTAAGGGAATGTAGACTGCAATGCAACAGAATGTGGAATGGAATGGAATGAAATGGAAATTGAAATGGCATGGAATTGAGTGTGGTATGGAATGGAATGGAATTGACTGTGGAAAGGAATGTAGTGCAATGGAATGGATTGGACTGGAATGTGGAATGGAATGGAATACGAAAAGGAATGGAATGGAAATTGGAATGTAATGGAATGTGAAAATGTATGGAATGGAATGTGGAAAAGAATGGAATGGAATGTGGAATGCAATGGAATGGAATATGGAATGGAAATTGGAATGGAATCGAATGTGAAAATGTATGGAATGGAATGTGGAAAGAATGGAATGGAATGTGGAATGCAATGGAATGGAATGTGGAAAGGAATGTGGAATGGAACAGAATGGAACGTGGAATGGATCGTGAAATCTAACGTGGAATGGAGAGGTTAAAGCAACGTGGAAACTAACTTTTAATGGACCGTGGAATAGAATGTTTAATTCAACGGAATGGAATCGAATGGAATGTGGAATGGAACGGAATGGAATGTGGAATGGAATGGATTGCAATTTGTAATGGAATGTGGAAGGGAATGGAGTGCAATGTGAAATGGAATGGAAAGGAATGTGGAATGCATTGTGAAAAAGACTGGAATGGAATGTGGAATGGAATGGAATGATATATGAAATGTAAAGTGGAATGGAATGGAATGTGAAATGGAATGGAAAGGAATGGAATGGAATGTGGAATGGAATGGAATAGGATGTGAAATGGAACACTGTGGAAGGTGGAATGGAATGGAATGGAGAAGAAATTGGAATGGAATGGAATGGAATGTGGAATGGAAAGTACAATGGAATGTGGAATGGAATGTAGAATGGAATGTGGAATGGATTGTAGAATGGAGTGTGGAAAGTAATGTAGAATGGAATGTGGAATGCAATGGAATGGATCAGGAATGGAACGTGCAATGGATGTTGGAATACAAGGTGGAAAGGAATGGAATGGAATGTGGAATGGAATGGAATGGAAATTGGAATGGAACGTGAAATGCAACGTCGAAAGAAAAGTTGAATGGAACATGGAAAGGAACGTGGAGAGGAAGGGAAAGCAATGTGGAATAGAATGGAAAGGATGGTGAAATGGAATGGAATGTGAAATGGAATGGAAAGGAATGGAATGGAATGAAATGTGAAATGGAATGGAATGGAATGGAAAGTGGATTGGAATGGAATGGGATGTGAAATGGAATGGAATGGAAGGTGGAATGAAATGTAAAAGTGGAAAGTGGAAAGGAATGGAATGTGGAATGGACTGTAGAATGAAATGTGGAATGGAATCTGGAATGGAATGCGGATTGGAACGTAAAATGGAAAGGAATGGAACCTGGAATGGATAGTGGAATGGAATGTAACGGAACGTGTTATGGAATGTGGAATTCGTCATGTAATGGAACATGAAATGGAATGGAATGGAATGTGGAATTCAATGTGGAATGGAATGGAATGGAATGTGGAATGGATGTGCAATGGAATCGAATGGAATGTGGAATGGAATGTAGACTGAAATGGAGGGGAATGTGGAATGGAATGGAATGGAAAAATTGAATGGAATGTGGACAGGAATGCAATGGAATTTGGAATGGAATGTGGAATGGAATGGAATGTGGAATGGAATGTGGAATCGAAAGCGGAATGGAATGGAAAGAATGTGGAATGTAATGTGGAATGGAACGAAATGGTATGTGGAATGGAACGTAATGGTATGTGGAATTGAATGTGGAATGGAAAATGGAATTGAAACTGGAATGGAATGGAATGGAATGTTGAATGCAATGAGGAATGGAATGGGGAATGGAATGATGAATGGAATGGAATGGAATGTGGAATGGAATTTGCAATGGAATGGAAGGGAATGTGGAATGGAATGAAATGAAATGGAATGTGGATTGGAATGGAATATGGACTGCAATGGAATGGAATGTAGAATGGAATGGAATGGAATGGAATTGAATGGAAAACTGAATGGCATGGAATTTAATGTGGAATGGAAGGGAATGGAATGTGGAATGGAATGTGGAATGGTACGGAATGGAATGGAATGGAATGGAATATAGAACGGCATTTGGAATGCAATGGAAAGGAAATTGGAATGGAAGGTGGAATATAATGTGGCATGGAACGTGGAATGCTACGTGGAAGGGAATGGAATAGAACATGGAATAGAAAGTGGAACGGAATGGAATGGAACGTGCAATGGAACATTGAATGGAATGTCAGATGGAACGACGAATGGAACGTGGAATGGAACATTGAATGTAAAGTTGAATGGAATATCGATTGGAACGTGCGATGGAACGACGAATGGAACGTGGAATGGAATGCAGAATGGAATGTGGAATGGAACGGAAAGTAATGTGGAGAGGAATGTAATGGGATGTGGAATGGAATGGAATGTGGAATGGAATGGAATGGAATGTGGAATGGAGTGGAATGGAATGTGGAATGGAACGGAATGGAATGTGGAATGGAATGGAGTGGTATGGAATGTAGAATAGAAATAAAATGAATGGAATGGAATGTGGAATGAAATGGAATGGATTGAGGAATGCAATGAATTGGAATGTGGAATGGAAAGGAATGAACTGTGGGACGGAATAGAATGGAACGGAATTTGGAATGCAATGGAATGGAATGGAGTGGAATGCGGAATGGAATGGAATGGAATGTGGAATGGAATGGAATGGAAGGGAATGGAATGTGGAATTCAATGGAATGGAATGTGGGATGGAATGGAATGGAATGTGGAATGCAATGGAGTGGAATGTAAAGGATTTGAATATTAAATGGAATGTAATTCAATGCAGAATTGAATGGAATGGAATGCGGAATATAATGGAATGGAACGCAAAAAGGAATGGAATGGAATGGAATGTTGAATGGAATGAAAAGTGGATTGGAATGGAGTGGAATATGGAATGGAACGTGGAAGGGAAAGTGGAATGGAGTTCCGAATGAAATGGAAAGGAATTGAATGTGGAATTGTATAAAACAGAATGTGGAATTGAATGGAATGGAATGTAGAGAGGAATGGAAAGGGAAGTGGAATGGAATGTGAAATGGAATGTGGATTGGAATGTGGAATAGAATGGAATGGAAAGTGGAATGGAACGGAATTGAATGTGGAATAGAATGGAATGGAATGGAATGTGTAATGGAATGTGGAAAGGAATGGAATGCAATATGAAATGTAATGTGGAGTGGAATGGAATGGAATGTGGAATGGAGTGTGCAATGGAATGGAAAGGCATGTGGAATGAAATGGAATGGAACGTGGAATGTATTGTGGAATGCAACGTGGAATGGAATATGGAATGCAACGTGGAATGGAATGTGCACAGGCAGGTG
The DNA here is from genome assembly GCF_028885655.2 of Pongo abelii. Lineage (NCBI taxonomy): Eukaryota > Metazoa > Chordata > Mammalia > Primates > Hominidae > Pongo > Pongo abelii. Next base: position 8,336,697 of record NC_071999.2, read on the forward strand.
GAATTGAAAGTGGAATAGAATGTGGAATGAAACGTGGAATGGAATGTGGTATGCAATGCAATTGAATGTGGAATGGAATGTGGAATGCAATGTGGAATGGAATGGATTGGAATGTGGAAAGGAATGTGGAATGGAATGTAATGCAATGTGTAATGCATTGGAATTGAATTGTATTGAATGTGGAATGCAATGGAATTGAACGTGGAATGGAATGGAATTAAACGCGAAATGGAACGTGGAATGGAACATGGAATGGAACGTGGAATGGAACGTGGAATGGAATGGAAGGGAATGTGGATTGGAAGGGAATGGAAAGCGGAATGGAATGTGTAATGGAATGGATTGGAATGGAATTGAATGTGAAATGGAATGGAATGGAATGTGGAATGGAAAGGAACGGAATGTGGAATGTAATGGTATGGAATGTGGAATGGAATGGAATTGAAGGAAATGTTGAATGGAATGGAGTGGTAAGTGGAATGGAATGAAAAGGAATGAGGTGTGGAAAGGAAAGGAATGTGGAATGGAATAGTATGTAGTGGAATGTGGACTGGAATGGGACGGAATAGAATGGAATGTGTAATGGAATGCAACGGAAAGTGGAATGGAATGGAATAGAAGGGAAGGTGGAAAGGAAAGTGGCATGGAGTGTGACAAGTAATGCAGAATGGAATGTGGAATTGAAGGAAATGGAACGTGGGATGGAACGGGATGGAACATGGAATGGAATGGACAGGGAGGTGGAATGGAAGGAGGAATGGAATGTGAAATGGATTGTTCAATGGAATACGGAATGGAACGTGAAATGGAATTGAATGGAACGTGGAATGGAATGGAATGGAAAGTGTAATGGAATTTGGAATGTATCGTGGAATGAAACGTGGAATGGAATGGAATTGAATGTGGAATATAACGTGGAATGGAATGGAATGGGATGTGGAATGGAATGTGCAATGGAATAGAATGGAGTGTGTAATGGAATGTGGACTGGAATGTGGAATGGAATTCGGAATTGAATGGAGTGGAATGTGGAATGGAACTTGGATTCGTATGGAATGGAACATGGAATGGAACGTGGAATGGAATGTGGAATGGAACGTGGAATGGAAAGTGCAATGGATTGTGGAATGCGACATGGATTGGAATCGAAAGGAACATGGAATGGAACGTAGAATGGTAGGAATGGAACATGGAATGGAAAGTGGAATGGAATTTGGAATGGAATGTGGAATGGAACTTGGAATGGTAATTGGAATGGAAGGTGGAATGGAATGGACTGGAATGTGGAATGGAAAGTGGAATGGAACGGAATTGAACGTGAAGTGGAACGTGGAATGCATCGTGGAAGGGAACGTGGAATGGAATGAAATGTGGAATGGAAGGGAATGGTATGAGGAATGGAATGTGAAATGGAATGTGGAATGGAATGCTGAATGAATTGTGGCATGAAAAGGAATAGTATAAAATATGGAATGGAATGGAATGGAATGTGGAAAGGAACGTGGAAAGGAACGTGGAATGGAAAGTGGAAAGTAACGTGGAATGTAATGGAATAGAACGTGGAATGGAATATGGAATGGAATGGAATTGAACATGGAATGGAAGGTGGAATAGAATGTGGAAAGAATGTGGAATGTAACTTGGAATGGAAAGTCGAATGGAATGGAAAGGAACTTGTAATGGAATATAAAATGGAATGGAATTGAATGTGGAATAGAATGTAGAATGGAAAGTGGAATCTTAGGGAATGGAAGGTGGAATGGAATGTGCAATGGAATGGAATGGAATGTGGAATGGAATGTGGAATGGAATGTGGAATGGAATGATTAATGGAACGAGGAATGGAATGGGATGGAATGTGGAATGAGATGTGGAATGGAATGTGCAATGGAACGGAAGAAATGTGGAATGGAATGTGGAAAGGAAACTGGAACGGAATTGAATAGATTATGGAACGTAACGTTTAATAGAATGGAATGGAACGTGGAATGGAATGTGGAGAGGAACGGGTAATGCAAAGTGGATTAGAAAGTGGAGTGCAATGGAAAGGAATGTGGAATGGAATGGAATGCAATATGGAATGATATGTGGAATCGAATGTGGAATGGAATGTGGAATGGAGTGGAAGGAAATGTGGAATGGAATGTGGAGTGGAGAGTTGAATCGAATGCGGAATGGAACGGAACTGAAAGTGGAGTGCAATTTGTAATGGAATTGTGGAACGGAACGTGAAAAGAAATCAAATGGAATGTGGAGCAGAACGTGGAATGGAATGAAATGGAACATGGAATGGAAGGTGGAATGGAAAGTGGAATGGAAAGGAATGGAACGTTGAAAGGAATCTGGACTGGAAAGGGGAAAGGATTGGAATGCGGAAAGGAATGGAATGGAATGTGGAATGGAAAGGAATGGAAAGTGGAATGGAGTGGTAAGGAATGTGTAATGGAATGTGTAATGGAATATGGAATGGAATGGAAAGGAATGTGGAATGGAATGGAGAATGGAATGTGTAATGGAACGTGGAATGCAATGGAATGCAAGGTGGAAAGGAACGTGGAATGGAAAGTGGAATGGAACATGGAATGGAATGTTTAATGCATTGTGGAATGGAAAGTGGAATGTAATGGAATGGAACGTGTAATGGAATATGGAATGGAATGGAATGGAAAGTGGAATGGAAAGGAATGGAATGTGGAATGGAATGGAATGGAATGTGGAAAGGAATGGAATGGAATGGAATGTGAAATGGAATGTGGAATAGAATGTGGAATGGAATGTGGAATTGAATGGAATAGAATGTGGAATGGAATGAAATGGAATGTGGAAAGGAATCTGGAATGGAATGCAAAGGAATGTGGAATGGAACGGAATGGAAAGTGGAATGGAATATGGAATGGAATGGAATGGTATGTGGAATGGAATGTGGAATCAAAAGTGGAATGGAATGGAATGGATTGTGGAATGGAATGGTATGGAATGGTATGGAATGTGGAATGGAATGGAATGGAATGTGGAATGGAACTAGGAATGGAACGTGGAATGGAATGTGGAATGAAAGGTGGAATGGAATGGAATGGATGGTGAAATGGGATGTGGAATGCAATGGCATACAACGTGGACTGGAATGGAATGTGGAACTTGATTCAATGGAATGGAATGGAATTTGGAATGGAATGGAATGGAATGGAATGTAAAATGGCATGCAAAGTGGAATGGACAGTGCAATGGAATGGAAGGAAGGTGGAATGGAATGTAAAATGGAATGGAATGGAATGTCAAATGGAATGTGGAAAGGAATCTGTAATAGAAAGTGGAATGGAATGTGGAATGGAATGTGGAATGTATCCTGGAGTGGAATGTGGAATATGTCGTGGAATGGAAAGTGGAATAGAATGGAATGCAACGTGTAACGAAATATGGAATGGAATGCGGAATGGAATGTTTAATGGAATGTGGGATGGAATGCAGTGGAATGTGGAACGGAATGTGGAAGGGAATGTGGAATGGAATGGAATGGAATGTGGAATGGAGTGTAGAATGAAATGAAATGGAATGTGGAATGGAATGGAACGGAATTTGGAATGGAATGTGGAATAGAAAGTGGAATGGAAAGCAATGTAATATGGAATGGAATGTGGAAACGAAAGTGAAAGGAATGCAATGGAATGTTGAATGGAAAGTGGATTGGAATGTAATGGAAAGTGGAATTGAACGTGGATTGTAAACTGGAATGGAATGGACTGGAATGTGGAATGGAATGGAATGGAATTTTGAATGTAATGTAATGTAATATGGAATAGAATAGAGTGGAATGGAATGTAGAATGGAATATGGAATGGAATGTGGAATTGAATGTAATGGAATGTGGAATGGAATGGAATGGAATGTGGAATGGAATGGAATGGAATGTGGAATGGAAGGGAATGGAATGGAACGTGGAATGTAATGTGGAATGGAATGGAATTGTATGTAAAATGGAATGCAAAGGAATGTGGATTGGAATGTACAACTGAATGAGGAATGGAACGTGGAATGGAACTTGGAAAGGAATGGAACGGAATGAGGAATGGAATATGGAATGGTGTGGAATGGAATATGAAATAGTATGGAATGGTGAGTGGAATGGAGTGTGGAATGGAATGTGGAATTGAATGTGGACTGGAATGGAAGGTGGAATGGAATTTGGAATGGAATAGATTGGAATGTTTAAGTGGAATGGAATGGAATGTGGATTGGAAGGTCGACTGCAAAGGAATGCAATGTGGAATGGAATGGAATGGAACGTGGAATGTAATTTTCAATGGATTGTGGCATGAAATATGGAGTGGAACGTGGAATGGAAAGTGGAATGGAATGGAATGGATCGCGGAATGGATCCTGGAATGGAACGTGCAATTGAAGGTGGAATGGAGCGTGGAATGGAATTGAAAGGAACGTGGAATGGAATGTGGAAGGGAATGTGGAATGGAATGGAATGGAATGTGGAATGGAATGGATTGGAATGTGGAATGGAATGTGGAATGGAATGGACTGGAATGTGGAATGGAATGTGGAATGCAACGCAACGGAATGTGGAATGGAAATTAATGGAATGTGGAATGTATAGGAATGGAATGTGGAATGGAATGAGGAATGGAATGTGGAGTGGCACTTGGAATGGAACGGAGTGCAATGTGGAATGGATTGTGGAATGAAATGTGAAATGGAATGTGGAAGGAATGCAGTGTGGAATGGAACGGGGATTGGAATGGAATGGAATGTTTAATGGATCGTGGAATGGAATGTGGAATGTAAAGTGGAATGGAATGGAATGGAATGTGGAACGGATCGTGTAGTGGAATGGAATGGAGTGAGGAATGGAATGTGGAATGGAACGTGCAATGGAATATGCAATTGATCTGAAATGGAACGTAGAAAGGAATGGAATGCAAAGTGGAATGGTGCGTGGAATGGAATGGAAAGGAACGAGGAATGGAATGTGGAATGGAATGTGGAAAGGAACGTGGAATGGAATGGAATTGAATGTGGAATGGAACATAGAATGGAATGTGGAATTTAATGTGAAACAGAATGTGGAATGGAATTGAATGTAATGGAATGGAATGTCGAATGGAATATGGAAAGGAATGTGGAATGGAATGTGGAATGGAACGGAATTAAACGTGGAATGGAATGTGGAATGGAATGTGGAAAGGAACGTGGAATGCAATGGAATGGAAAGTGGAATGGGATGGACTGGAATGAGGAATGGAACGTGGAATGGAATGTGGAAGGGAATTTGGAATGGAACGTTGAATGGAAGGTGGAATGGAATGGAATGCAATGTGTAACGGAATGGACTGTAATGTGGAATGGAATGTGGAATAGATTGGAATCGAATTTGGAATGGAGTGGAATGGAATGTTGATTGCAAGGTGGAAGGGAATGTGCAATGTAACGTGAAATGGAAAGGAATGGAATGTGGAATGGAATGCAGTGGAATGTGGAATGGAATGGAATATAATGTGGAATGGAATGTTGAATGGAATGGAATGGAATGTGGAATAGAATGTGTAATGGAATGGAATGGAATGCGAAATGGAATGCATAGCAATGTGAAATGGAACGTGGAATGGAAAGTGGAATGGAACACGGAATGGAAGTTGGAATGGAATGTGGAATGGAATGGAAAAGAATGAGAATGGAATGGATTGGAATGTGGAACAGAATGTGGTATGGAATGGAATGGAATGTTGAATGGAATGGAATGGAATATTGAATGGAATAGAATGGAATGGTATGGAATGTGGAATGGAATGGAAACTAATGTGGAATGGAACGTGGAATGGAATGGAATGGAATGTGGAATGGAATGAGTAATGGAATGAGGAATGGAATGCTGAATGGAACGTGGAACGGAATGGAATGGAACGTGGAATGGAATGAGGAATGGAATGTGGAATGGGACGTGGAAAAGAATGTGGAATGTAATTTGGAATGGAAAGGAATGGAATGTGGAATGGACTGGAATGGAAAGTGGAATGGAGTGTGTAATCAAATGAAATGGAATGTGGAATGGAATGGAACGGAATGTGGAATGGAATGTGGAATGGAAGGTGGAATGGAAAGGAATGTAATATGGAATGGAATGTGGAAACGAAAGTGGAATGGAATGCAATGGAATGTGGAATGGAACGTGGATTGGAATGGAATTTAAAGTGGAATTGAACATAGATTGTAAACTGGAATGGAATGGAATGGAATGTGGAATGGATTGAAATGGAATGTTGAATGTAATGTAGTGGAATATGGCATAGAGTGGAGTGGAATGGAATGTAGAATGGAATGTGCAATGGAATGTGAAATGAAATGGAATGGAAAGTGGAGTGGAATGGAATGGAGTGGAATGTGCAATGGAATGTGGAATGGAATGGAATTGTATGTAGAATGGAATGGAATGGAATGTGGAATGGAATGTACAACTGAATGAGGAATGGAACGTGGAATGGAACGTGGAATGCAATGCAACGGAATGTGGAATGGAATATGGAATGGTATGGAATGGAGTGTGGAATGGAGTGTGGAATGGAATGTAGAATGGAATGGAAGGTGGAATGGAATGTGGAATGGAATAGATTGGAATGTTAAAAGGGAATGGAAGGGAATGTGGATTGGAATGTGGACTGCAAAGGAATGCAACGTGGAATGGAATGGAATGGAATGTGGAATGTAATTTTCAATGGAATGTGGCATGAAATATGCAGTGGAAAGTGGAATGCAATGTGGAATGGAATGGAATGGATCGTGGAAAAGAACCTGGAATGGAACGTGGAATGGAAGGTGGAATAGAGCGTGGAATGGAATCGAAAGGAATGTGGAATGAAATGTGGAATGGAATGTGAATGAAATGTGGAATGGAATGTGGAATGGAATGTGGAATGGAACAGATTGGAATGAGGAATGGAATGTGGAAAGAAACGGACTGGAATGTGGAATGGAATGTGGAATGCAATGCAAAGGAATGTGGAATTGAATACAATGGAAGGTGGAATGGAAGGGAATGGAATGTGGAATGGAATGAGGAATGGAACATGGAGTGGCACTTGGAATGGAACGGAGTACAATGTGGAATGGAATGTGGAATGGAATATGAAATGGAATATGGATGGAATACAGTCTGGAATGGATCGTGGATTGGAATGGAATGGAACATGGAATGGAACGTGGAATGGAATGTGGAATGGAAAGTGGAATGGAAAGGTATGGAATGTGGAATGGATCGTGTAATGGAATGGAATGAAATCTGCAATGGAATGTGAAATGGAACGTGGAAAGGAATGGAATGAAAAGTGGAATGGTACGTGGAATGGAATGGAAAGGAACGTGGAATGGAATGTGGAATGGAATGTGGAATGGAACGTGGAATGGAATGGAATGGAATGTGGAATGGAATGTAGAATGGAATGTGGAATATAACGTGGAAGAGAATGTGGAATGGAATTCAATGGAATGGAATGGATTGTGGAATTGAATGTAGAAAGGAATGTGGAATGAAATGTGGAATAGAACGGAATTAAACGTGGAATGGAATGTGGAATTGAATGTGGAATGGAAAGTGGAATGCAATGGAATGGAAAGTGGAATGGGATGGACTGGAATGTGGAATGGAACGTGGAATGGAATCTGGAAGGGAATTTGGAATGGAACGTGGAATGGAACGTGGAATGGAATGGAATGGAATGTGTAACGGAATGGAATGGAATGTGGAATGGAATGTGAAATGGAATGGAACGTGAAATGGAATGGAATGGAATTTGGATTGGAATGGAATGGAATCTGCAAAGGAATGGAGTGGAATGGAATGGAAAGTTAAATGTAATGCAGAATGCAATGTGAAATGGAATGTGGAATGGAATGTGGAATGGAAAGTGGAATGGAATGAAAAGGAACGTGGAAAGAAATGGAATGGAATGTGGAATGAAAGATGAAACGGAAATTGGAAAGGAATGTGGAATGGAATGGATTGGAATGTGGAATAGAATGTGAAATCGAATGTGGAATGGAATGTGGAATGGAATGGATAGAAATGTGCAGTGGAATGTGAAATGGAATACAATGGAACGTGGAATGGACCAAGAAAGGAACGTGGAATTTAACGTGGAATGGAAAGTGGAATGAAATGTGGAATGGAATGGAATGGAATGTGGAATGGAATGTTGAAAGGAAAGCAATGAAATGAACAGTGGGATGTGGAATAGAATGGAATGGAATGGAATGTAGAATGGAATGCAATGGAACGTGGAAAAGAATGTGGAAGGGAATGTGGAATGGAATGGAATGGAATGGAATGTAGAGTGGAATGGAATGGAATGTGGAATAGAATGGAATGGAAAGGAATAGGATGCGGAATTGAGTGGAATGGAATGCGGAATGCAATGGAATGGAATGGAATGTATAATTGAATGGAATGGAATGTAGAAAGTAATGGAATAGAATGTGGAATAGTATGGAATACAATGTGGAATAGAAAGTGGAATGGAATGTGGAATGGAATGTGGAATGTAATTGAATGGAATGTGGAATGTAATAGAATGGAATGTGGAATAGAATGGAATGGAATGGAATGGGGAATAGAATCGAAGGCAATGGAATGGAATGCGGAATGGAATGGAATGGAATGTGGAATGCAACGGAATGGAATGAAATGTGGAATTAAATTGAATGGAGTGTCGAATGGAATGGAATAGATTGTCGAATGGAATGGAATGGAATAGAATGTGCAATGGAATGGAATGGAACGTTGATTAGAATGTGGAATGGCATGTGGAATGGAATGTGGAATGGAATTTGGAATGTAATGGAATGGAATGTGGAATGGAATGGAATGCAATGGAATGGAATGTAGAATGGAATGGAATAGAATGTAGAATGCAATCTTGATTGGAATGTGGAATGGAATGTGGAATGAAAGGTGGAATGGAAAGCAATGTAATATGGAATGAAATGTGGAATGGAAAGTGGAATGGAAAGTGGAATGGAATGGAATGGAAAGTGGAAAGGAACATGGAATGGAATGAAATGGAACGCGGAGTGGAACGTGGAATGGAACGTGGAAGGGAAAATGGAATGCAATGAAAAGTGGAATGGAATGGAATGGAATGTGGAATGGAATGTGAAATGGAATGTGGAAAAGAAAGTGGAATGGAATGTTGAATGGAATGCAAAGAAATGTGGAATAAAATGTGGAATGGAATCTGGAAAGCAATGTGGAATGGAATGTCGAAGTGAACATGAAATGGAATGAAATGGATTGTGGAGGGGAATGTGGAATAGAATGTGGAATGTAAAGCGGAATGGAATGGATTGGAATGTGGAAAAGAATTTGGAAAGTAATGTGGAATGGAATGGAAAGTGGAATGGAATGGATTGGAATGTGGAAAGGAATGTGGAACGGAATGGAATGTGTAAGGGAATGCAATGGTGCGTCAAATGGAATGTGGAATGGAATGTGAAATGGAATATGGAAAGAAATGTCGAATGGAATGGATAGGAACTTCGAATGGAATGGAAGGTGGAATGGAACGTGGAATGGAACGTGGAAAGGAAATTGGAATGGAATTGAATGAAACGTGGAAACGAATGTTGAATGGAATGCGGAATGGAATGGAAAGGAATGGAATGGAATGTAGAATGGAATGTGGAATGGAACGTTTAATGGAAAGTGGAACGGAATATAATGTAACGTGGAATGGAACGTGGAAAGGTACATGGAATGGGACGTGGAATGGAATGAGGAATTGAATGGAAAGGAATGTGGAATGGAATGAGGCATGGAATGTGAAATATAACGTGGAATTGAATGGAGTGGAATGTGGAATGGAACATGGAATGGAATGGAATGAAACGTGGAATGGAACGTGGGAAGGAATGTGGAATGGAATGTGGAATGTAAAGGGGAAATGGAATGGAATGGAATGTTGAATGGAAAGTGGAAAGGAATGTGGAATAAAATGGAACGGAATGTGGAATGGAATGTTGAATGGATTGTGGAATGCAATGTGGAATGGAATGTGGACTGGAATCTGACATTGAATGGAATGGAATCTGGAATGGAATGTGGAAGGAATGTGGAACAGAATGGAATGGAATGTGGAATGGAATGTAGTGTGTTGTGGAATGCAATGTGGAACGGAATTTAGTGGAATGTGGAATGGAATGAGGAATGTAATGAAGAAAGGAATATGGAATGGAACGGAATGGAATGTGCAATGGAATGTGGAATGGAATGTGGATTCGAATGTGTGATGGAACAGAATGGAATGTGGAAAGTAATGTGGAATGGAGTGAGGAATGGACAGAATGGAACGTGGATTGGAATGTGGAGTGGAATGGAATGGAAAGTGGAATGGAATGGAATGGAATGTGGAATGGAATGTTGAGCAGAATGTGGAATGGAATGTGGAATTTAAAGAAATGGAATGTGGAATGGAATGTGGAATGGAAAGTAATCTAATGTGAAATGTAATGTGGAATGGTATGTGGAATGGAAAATGGAATGGAATAGAGTGCAATGTGGAATGGAATCTGGAATGGAATGGGAAATGGAATGGAATGCAATGTGGTATGGAATGTGGAAAGGAATGTGGAATAGAATGGAAGGGAATGTGGAATGGAAAGTGGAATGCAATGTGGAATGGAATGTGGAATGGAATGGAATGTCGAGTGGAATAATAAACGGAAGGTTGAATGGAATATGGAATGGTGTGGAATGGAACATGGAATTGAATGGAATGGAATGTGGATGGGAATGTGTAGTGAAATGGAATAGATTGTCGAATGGAATGGAATGGATTGAGTAATGGAATGTGAAATGGAACGTGAAATGCAATGTGGAATGTAATGGAATGGAACGTGGAATGGAATGGCAAGGGATGTGGAATGGAATAGGGAATGTAATGTGGAATGGACCGTGAAACGGAAAGGAATGGAATGTGGAATAGAACGTGGAATGGTATGGAATGGAACGTGGAATGGAGCGTTGAATGGAAAGTGGAATGGAACGTGGAATGTAATGTGGAATGGAAGGTACAATGGAATGTGCAATGGAAAGTGTAACGGAACGAGGAATTGTAAGAAATGGAACCTGGAATGCAACATAGAACAGAATGAAAGGCAACGTGGAATGGAATGCGGAATGGAATGTGGAATGGAACGTGGAATGGAATGCGGAATGGAATGGAATGGAATGTGGAATGGATTGTGGAATGGAATTTAATGGAACATGGAAAGGAATGTGGAATGGAATGTGGAATGGAACAGAATGAAACGTGGAATGGAATGTGGATTGGTATTCAATGGAATGAGGAATGGAACGGAATGCAATGTGGAATGGAATGATTACTGGAATGAATTGGAATGTGGAACGGATTGTGGAAAGCAATGGAAAGGAAGGGAATATTAAATGGAACTTGGAATGGAATGTGGAATGGAATGTGAAATGGAATGTCGACAGGAATGCAATGGAATTTGGAATAGAATGTGGAATGGAGTAGAATGTAATGTGGAATGGAAAGTGGATCTGAATGTGAACAGGAAAGCGATGGAATGTGGAACGGAATGTGGAATGGAGTGCAATGGAATAGAATGAAATGTAAGGTAATGTTGAATGGACCGTGGAAAGTAAGGTGGTATGGATGGGAATGGAATGTGGAATGGAATGGAATGGAATGGGAAATGGAATGGAATGGAATGTGTAATGGAAAGGAATGTAATGTGGAATGCAGTGGAATTGTATGGGATGTGGAATAGAATGGCATGGAATGGAATGGAATGTGCAATGATATGGATTGGAATGTGGAATGGAATAGAATAGAAGGTGGAATGGAATGTTGAGAGGATTGAAAGGGTTTCGAATGTGGAATGGAATGCAATTTAATAGAATGTAATGGAATGCAATGTGGAATGGAATGTGGAATGGAATGGAATGCAATGGAATGTGGAATGGAATAGAAGGTGGTATGGAATGTGGAATGGAATGTGGAGTGGAACCGGCAATGGAAACCGGAATGGAATGGAATGGAATGTGCGAAAGAATGTGGCATGGAACGTGGAATAGAACGAGGAATGGAATGGAATGGATTGTGGAATACAACGTGCAATGGAATGGAATGGAATGTGGAAAGGAATGTGGAATAGAATATGGAAGAGAATGGAATGGAATGTGGAATGCAAAGTGGATTGAAATGGAATGGAATTTGGAGTGGAATGGAGTGGAATGTGGAATCGAAAGTGGACTGGAATGCAATGTGATGTGGAATGGATTGTGGAATGGAATGTGGAATGGTATGTGGAATGGAATGTGGAATGGAACATAATGTAATGTGAAATGGAACGTGGAATAGAATGGAATGGTACGTGGAATGGAACGTGGAATGATATAGAATGGTAAGCGGAATTGAATGTGGAATGGAATGTGGAATGGAATGGAACGTGGAATGGAATGGAAAGGAACGTGGGATGGAATGTGGAATGAAATGTGGAATGCAACGTGGAATTGAATGAGGAATGGAATGTGGAATGGAAAGTTATGGAATGTGGAATGGAATGGAATAGAATGTGGAATGGAATTTAATGGAATGCAGAATGGAAAGTGGAATGGAATGGAATGGAAGGTGGAATGGAATGTGGAATGGAATGTAAGTTAATGGTATGGAATGGAGTGTAATGTGCAGTGGAATCTGGAATGGAATGGAAGGGAACATGGAAAGTAACGTGGAATTGAACGAGGAATGGAACAAGGAATGGAACGTGGAATGGAACGTGGAATGAAATGTGGAATGGAATGCAATGGAATATGGAATGGAAGGGAATGTAATGTGCAATGGAATGTGGAATGGAATGGACTGAAATGGAATGGAATGTGGAAAGGAATTCAATGGAATGTGTCAAGGAAAGGAATGGAATACGGAATGGAACGGATTGTTATGAAATGTGGAATGGAATTGAATGGTATGAAATGGAACGTGGAATGGAATGGAATGGAATGTGGAATAGAATGGAATGAAACGTGCAATGGAAAGTGAAATGGAATGTAGAATGGGACGTGGAATTGAATGCTGAATGGAATGTGGCATGGAAAGTTATCGGATGTGGAATGGAATGGAATGGAATGTGTAATGGAATGGAATGGAACGTGGAATGGAATGAAATGAAATGTTGAATGGAATGTGGAATGGAATGGAACTGAATGTGGAATGGAATGGAATGGAATCTCGAAAGGAATGGAATGGAATGTGGAATGCAATGTCGAATGCAATGTGGAATGGAATGGAATTGAATGTGGAATGGAAAGGAATGAAATTTGGAAAGGCAGAGAATAGTATGGAATGCGGAATGGAATGGAATGGAACGGGGAATGGAATGTGGAATGGAAAGTGGAATGGAATGGACTGTAATGCAATGTGGAATGGAATGTGGAATGCAATGAAATGGAATGTGGAATGGAATGTAATGGAGTGTGGAACGGAAGGGAACGTTGAATGGAAAGGAATGCAATGTGGATTAGAATGGAATGGAATATGGAATGGAATGTGAAATGGAATGTATAATGGAATGTGGAATGGAAAGAAATGGATCATGGAATGGAAGGAAATGGAACGTGGAATGGAAATTAATGGAATGTGGAATGGATCGCAGACTGGAACGGAATGGAACGTGTAATGGAATGTGAATTGGAATGTGGAATGGAACATGGAATGGAACGTGTAATGCAATGGAATGCAACGTGGAATGGAACTTGGAAAGGAACGCGGACAGGAACGTGGAATGTAAAGTGGAATGGAAAGGAAAGGAATGTGGAATGAAATGAAATAGAACGGAATGTGGAATGGAATGTGGAATGGAATGGAATGGAACGTGGAATGGAATGAAATGAAATGTAGAATGGAATGTGGAATGGAATGGAACTGAATGTGGAATGGAATGGAATGGAATCTCGAAAGGAATGGAATGGAATGTGGAATGCAATGTCGAATGCAATGTGGAATGGAATGGAATTGAATGTGGAATGGAAAGGAATGAAATTTGGAAAGGCAGAGAATAGTATGGAATGCGGAATGGAATGGAATGGAACGGGGAATGGAATGTGGAATGGAATGTGGAATGGAAAGTGGAATGGAATGGACTGTAATGCAATGTGGAATGGAATGTGGAATGCAATGAAATGGAATGTGTAATGGAATGTAATGGAGTGTGGAACGGAAGGGAACGTTGAATGGAAAGGAATGCAATGTGGATTAGAATGGAATGGAATATGGAATGGAATGTGAAATGGAATGTATAATGGAATGTGGAATGGAAAGAAATGGATCATGGAATGGAAGGAAATGGAACGTGGAATGGAAATTAATGGAATGTGGAATGGATCGCAGACTGGAACGGAATGGAACGTGTAATGGAATGTGAATTGGAATGTGGAATGGAACATGGAATGGAACGTGTAATGCAATGGAATGCAACGTGGAATGGAACTTGGAAAGGAACGCGGACAGGAACGTGGAATGTAAAGTGGAATGGAAAGGAAAGGAATGTGGAATGAAATGAAATAGAATGGAATGTGGAATGGAATGTGGAATGGAATGGAATGGAACGTGGAATGGAATGAAATGAAATGTAGAATGGAATGTGGAATGGAATGGAACTGAATGTGGAATGGAATGGAATGGAATCTCGAAAGGAATGGAATGGAATGTGGAATGCAATGTCGAATGCAATGTGGAATGGAATGGAATTGAATGTGGAATGGAAAGGAATGAAATTTGGAAAGGCAGAGAATAGTATGGAATGCGGAATGGAATGGAATGGAACGGGGAATGGAATGTGGAATGGAATGTGGAATGGAAAGTGGAATGGAATGGACTGTAATGCAATGTGGAATGGAATGTGGAATGCAATGAAATGGAATGTGGAATGGAATGTAATGGAGTGTGGAACGGAAGGGAACGTTGAATGGAAAGGAATGCAATGTGGATTAGAATGGAATGGAATATGGAATGGAATGTGAAATGGAATGTATAATGGAATGTGGAATGGAAAGAAATGGATCATGGAATGGAAGGAAATGGAACGTGGAATGGAAATTAATGGAATGTGGAATGGATCGCAGACTGGAACGGAATGGAACGTGTAATGGAATGTGAATTGGAATGTGGAATGGAACATGGAATGGAACGTGTAATGCAATGGAATGCAACGTGGAATGGAACTTGGAAAGGAACGTGGACAGGAACGTGGAATGTAAAGTGGAATGGAAAGGAAAGGAATGTGGAATGAAATGAAATAGAATGGAACGTGGAATGGAATGTGGAATGGAATGTGGAATGGAATGTGCAATGGAATGTGCAATGGAATGTGGAATGGAATGTGGAAAGGAATGTGGAATGGAGAGGAATGGAAAGTGAAATGGAATGGATTGGAATGTGGAATGGAATGCGGATTGGAATGTGTAATGGTCGGTGGAATGCAATGTGGAAACGAATGTGGAATGGAATGGAATGGAATGTGAAATGGAATGTATTGGAATGTGGAACCGAGTGGAATGGAATGTGGAATGGAATGTGGAATGAATTGGAATGGAGTGTGGAATGGAATGGAATGGAATGTAGAACTGAATGTGGGACAGAATGTGGAATGGAATGTGGAATTTAATGTGGCACAGAATGTGGAATTCAATGGCATGGAACGTGAAATGGAATGGAATGGAAAGTGGAATGGTATGTGGAATGAAACGGAATGGAATGTGGAATGAAATGTGGAAATGAATGTGGAATGGAAAGGAATGGAACGTGGAATTGAATGTGGAAAGGATTGTGGAATGTAATGTGGAATGGAATGTGAAACTGAATGTGGAATGGAATGTGGAATGGAATGTGAAACGTAATGGAATGGAAAGTGGAATGGAATGGAATGGAACATGGAATGGAATGGAATGGAACATGGAATGGAATGGAATGGAACGTGGTATGGAACATGGAATGAAACGTGGACAAGAACATGGAATTTAGCGTGGAATGGAATGGAACGGAATGTGGAATGGAATGGATTGGAATGTGGAAAAGAAAGTGGAATGGAATGGAATGGAATGTGGAATGGAATGAAATGCGATGTGGAATGGAATGGGGGACGGAATCTGGAAAGGTATTTGGAATGGAAAGAATCAAATGGAATGTGGAATGGAATGTGGAATGGAGTGTGGAATCGAATGTGGAATTGACGGAAAGCAACGTGGAATAGAATGTGGAATGGAATGTAGCAAGGAAAGTGAAATGGAATAGAATGGACTGTGGAACTCAACGTGGAATGAAAAGAAATGGGACGTGGAATGGAACGTGGGATGGAACGTGGAATGGAGAGGAATGGAACGTATAATGGAATGTGGAATGCAATGTGGAAAGGAATGGAATGGAATGTGTAATGGAATGTGAAATGGAATGTGGAATGTGGAATGGAATGTGGAATGGAATGTGGAATGGAATGTGGAAAGAATGTGGAATAGAACGGAATGGAATGTGAAATGTAATATGAAATGTAATGGAATGGAATGTGGAATGAATGTGGAATGGAACGGAATGGAATGTGAAATGGAATGTGGAATTTAATGGAATGGAACGTGGAAGTGAACGTGGAAAGGAAACTGGAATGGAATGGAATGAAATGTGGGAAGGAATGTTGAATGAAATGTGGAATGGAATGGAATGGAAAGTGGAATGGAATGTGGAATGGAAAGTGGAATGGAATGTGGAATGGAGTGGAATGGAATGTCGAATGGAAAGTTAAGCGGAATGTGGAATGGAATGGAAATGACTGTGGAATAGAACGTGGAGTGAAAGGGAATGGCACGTGGAATGGAACATGGAAGGGAAACGAATGGAACGTTAAATGGAATGGGGAATGGAATGTGGAAAGGAATGGAATGGAATGTGGAATGGAATGTGAAATGGAATGTTGAATGGAATGTGGAATGGAATGAAACTGAATGTGGAATGGAATGGAATGGAATGTGGAATGGAATGGAATGGAATGTGGAATGCAACATCGAATTCAATGTGGAATGGAATGGAATGGAATGTGGAATGGAATGGAATGCAATGTGGAATGGCAGGGAATAATGTGGAACGTGGAGTGGAATGAAATGGAACGGGGAAAGGCTTGTGGAAAGGAATGAGGAATGGAAATTGGAATGGAATGGATTGTAATGAAATGTGGAATGTAATGTGGAATGCAACGAAATGGAATGTGGAATGCAATGTAATGGAATGTGGAACGGAATGTAACGTGGAATGGAAAGGAATGCAATGTGGATTGGAATGCAATGGAATGTGGAATGAAATGTGTAATTGAAAGTATAATGGAATGTGGAATGGAATGAAATGGATCATGGAATGGAATGAAACGGAACGTGGAATGAAAAGGAATGGGAAGTGAAATGGAATGTGGAATGGGAAGTGGAATGGAACGTGGAATGGAATGTGCAATGGGATGCTTAATGGAACGTGGAATGGAGTGGAACGGATCGTGTAATGGAATGTGAATTGGAATGTGGAATGGAACATGGAATGGAATGTGGAATGGAATGGAATGCAACATGGAATGGAACTTGGAAAGAAACGTGGACAGGAATGTGGAATGTAAGGTGCAATTTAAAGGAATGCAATGTGGAATGAAATGAAATCGAATGGAATGTGGAATGGAATGTGGAATGGAATGTGGAACGGAATGTGGAATGGAATGTGGAATGAAATTTGGAATGGAATGAGGAAAGGAAAGTGGAATGGAGGGGAATGGAATATGAAATGCAAAGAATTGGAATGTGGAATGTAATGTGAAATGGAATGTGGAATGGAATGGAATGTGAATGGAATAGAAGGGAATGTGGAATGCAATGGAATGGAATGAAATGAGGAATGGAATGGAATGGAATCTGCTATAGAATGGAATGAAACATGGAAAACAATGTGAAATGGAATGAGGAATGGTATGGAATGGAATGTGGAATGGAGTGGAATGGAATGGAATGTGCAATGGAATGGAAGAGAACGTGGAATGGAATGTGGAATGGAATTCAATGGAATGTGGAATGAAATGGAATGGAACGTGGAAAAGAATGTGGAATTGAATGTGGAATGGAAAGAGGAAAGGAATGGAATGGAATGTGGAATAAAACGGACTGGGATGGAATGCAATTCGGAATGTAATGGAATAGAATGTGGAATGCAATGGAATGGAGTGAAATGTGGAATTGAATGGAATGTAAAGTGGAATGGAATAGAATGGAAAGTGGAATGGAATGGAATGGAAAGTGCAATGGAATGTGGAATGGAATGTGGAATGGCATGTGGAATGGAATGTGGAATGGAATGGAATGTTAACTGTAATGGAATGGAATATGGAATAGAAGGTAAAGAATGGAATGTGAAATGGGATAGAATGGAATGTGGAATGGAATGCAATGGAATGCGGAATGGAATGGAATGGAACGTGGAATACCATGTGGAATGGAATGGAAAGCAACGTGAAATGGAATGTGGAATGGAATGTGGAATGGAAATTGGAATGGAACGTGGAATGGAATGGAAAAGAACGTGGAATAGATTGGAATGGAACGTCGAATGTAATATGGAATGGAATGCGGAATGTGACGTGGAACGGAATGGAAAGCAACTTGGAATGGAATGTGGTAGAATGTGGAATGGAATGGATTGGAATTTGAAATGGAATGATTTGGAAAGTGGAATGGAATGGAATGGAACGTGGAATGGAATGTGGAATGGTACGCGGAATGGATAGTTTAATGGAATAGAATGGAATGTGGAATAGAATGGAATGGAATGAAAAGTGGAATGGAATGTGGAATGGATCACGGAATGGAATGGAATGGAATGAGCAATGGAATGGAAAGGAATGTGTAATGGAATGGAAGGGAAAGGAAAGGAAAATGAAATGGAATGTGATAGGGAATGTGAAATGGAAAGAGGAATGGAATGTGGAACGGAATGAAATGGAACGTGGAATGGAATGGAATGGAACATTAAATGGAATGGAATGGAACGTGGAATGGAAAATGGAATGGATCATGAAATGGAAAGAGGAATGGAATGTGGAATGGAGTGTGGAATGGAATGGAATGGAATGTGGTATGAAATGTGGAATGGAATGGAATGTGGAATAGAATATGGAATGAAATGCATTGAAATGAGAATGCAATGTGGAATGGAATGGAATGGAATATGGAATGGATTGTGGAATGGAATGGATTGGAATGCGAAATGGATTGTGGAACGGAATGTGGAATGAAACGTGGAATGGAATGTATAATTGATTGGAATGGAACTTGGTATAGAATGTGTAATGTAATGGAAGGGAATGTGGAATGAAACGTGGAGTGTAATGGATGGAATGTGGAACGGAATGGAGTGGAATGTGGAATGGAATGTGGAATGGAACTGAATGAAATGAAGAATGGAATGTGGAATGGAATGTGGAAGGGAAAGTGGAATGGAATGGAATGGAATGTGGAATCGAACATGGAAGGAAATCGAATGGATCGTGGGATGAAAAGTGGAATGGAACGTGGAATGGAATGCAATGGAATGTGGAATGGAATGTGTAATGCAGTGTGGAATGGAATGGAATGGAACAGGGAATGGAACATGAAATCTAATGGAATGGAATGTGGAATGAAATGTGGAAGGGAACGTCGAATGGAAAGTAGAATGCAATTGAATGGAAAGTGGATTTGAATGGGGAACGGAATGTGGAATAGAAAGTGGAATGGAATGTGAAATGGAATGTTGAATGGAAAAGGAAGGAATGAGAAAAGTAATGGAATGGAATGGGGAATGGAATGGAATGGAATGAGGACTGGAATGTTAGGCATTGGAAAGGAATTTGGAATGGAAGTTGGAATGGAACGTGGAATGGAGTGGAAAGGAAAGTCGAATGGAACGTGGAATGGAAGGTGGAATGAAAGGTGGAAAGGAACAGAATAGAAGGTGGAATGGAATGTGGAAAGGAATGTGGAATGGAATGGAGTGGAATGTGGAAAGGAATGTAATCGAATGTAGAATGGAAGGTGGAAGGTAATGGATTGTAATGTTGTAGGGAATTTGGAAAGGAATGGAATGGAATGTGGAAGGGAAATTGGAATGGAATGTGGAATGGAATGTGGAATGGAATGGAATGGAATGTGGAACGGAATGTGTAATGGAATGGAATGGAATGTGGAAGGGAATGTGGAATGTTATGTGGAATGGAATGTGGAAAGGAATGGAATGGAATGTGGAAGGGAATGTGGAATGGAATGCAGAAAGTAATGTGGAAAGCATTGGAATGGATTGTGGAATGGAATGTGGAATGGAATGGAATGGAAGGTGGAATGGAATCTGGAATGGAATGTAATGGACTGAGGAAGGGAATGTGGAATGGAATGTGGAATATAATGTGGAATAGAATGCAATGGAAAGTGGAATGGGATGTGGAATGGAATGGAATGGAATGTCTAATGGAATGTGGAAAGGAATGGAATGCAATGTGGAATGCAATGTGCAATAGAATGTGAAATTGAATGGAATGGAATTTTGAATTGAGTGTGGAATGGAATGGAATGGAATGTGGAAGGGAATATGGAATGGGATGTGTAACGGGATGTGGAAGGGAATGCGGAATGCAACGTGGAACTAAATGTGGTATGCAATGGAATTTAATGTGGAATGGAATGTGGAATGGAATGGAATGCAAAGTGGACTGTTATGTGGAATAGAATGTGGAATGGAATGTGCAGTGGAACGTGTTATGGAACAGAATGCAATGTGGAATGAAATTTGGAATGGAAGGTGGAATGGGTCATGGAATGCAATGGAATGGAATGTGGAATGAAACGTGGAATGGAAAGGAATGAAACGTGGAATGGAACGTGCAATGGAACATGGAATGAAATTTGGAATGGAACGTGGAATGGAAAATGCAATGGAAAGTGGAATGGAATGGAATGGAAAGTAGAGTGGAACGTGGAATGGAATGTAAAGAAATGTGGAAAGGATTGTCGAATGGAACGTGAAATGGATCGTGGAATGCAATGAAAAGGAACGTAGAATGGAATGTAGAATGGAATGTGGACTGAAACGTGGAATGGAATGGAATGGAATGTGGAATGGATGTGGAATGGAATGGAATGGAATGGAATGTGGAATGGAATGTGGAAAGGAATGTGTTTTGGAATGTGCAATAGAAAGGAATGGAAAGTGGAATGGAATGTGAAATGGAATTTTGAATGGAATGGAACGGAATGTGGCATGGAATGTGGAATGGAATGGAATGGTATGAGGAATAGAATGTGGAATGGAATGCAATTGAATGCGAAATGGTATGAGTGCAATGGTAATGAATATGGCATGCAATGGAATGGAAAATGGAATGCAATGTAGAATGGATTGGTATGGAATGTGAAATGGAACATGGAATGGAACGTGGAATGGATCGTGGAATGGAACGTGGAATGGAATGGAAACAAATTTGGAATGGAATGGAAAGGAATATAGAATTGAATGTGGAGAGGAATGGAATGGAATCTGGAATAGAATGTGGAAAAAATGGAATGGAATGTGGAATGGAATGGAATGGTATGCTATGGAAAGTGGAATGGAATGGAATGGAATGCTATGAAAAGTGGAATGGCATGGAATGCAAGGTGGAATGAAATGGAATGGAACATGGAATGGAAAGTGGAATGGAATGTGGAATGTGGAATTTAATGTGGAATGGACAGGAATGGAATGGAAGGGAATGTGGACTGGAAAGTGGAATGGAATGTGCAATGGAATGTGGAATGAAATGTGGAATGGAACGGAATGGAATGTGGAATGAAATGTGGAATGGAATGGATTGGAAAGTGGAATAGAATGGAATGGAATGGAATGGAATGGAATGCGGAATGGAAGGTGGAATTCAATGTGGAATGGACTTTAATGGAATGTGGAATGGAACGTGGAATGGAATGTGGAATGGATTGTGTAATGGAATGTGGACTGGACCGGATTGGAAGGCGGAATGGAATGTGGAATGGAGTGTGGAATGGAAGTTGGAATGGAATGCAAAGGAATATTGAATGGAACGTGGAATGGAAAGTGGAATGGAATGGAATGGAATGGATCGTTTAATAGAATGTAGAATGGAATGTGAAATGGAATGGAATGGAACATAGACTGGAACCTGGAATGGAATATAGAAAGTAATGTGGAATTCAACGTGGCATGGAATGTGGAATGGAATGTGCAATGGAACGGAATGAAAGGTAGAATGGAATGTGGTATTGAGTGTGGAATGGAACGTGGAATGGAATGGAATGGAATGTGGAAGGGAACGCGCAATGCAACGTGGAATGGAATGGAATGGAGTGGAATGTGGAATGGAATGAAATGGAATGTGGAATGGAATGTGGAATGGAACGTGGAATGGAATGGAATGGAATGGAATGTGGAATGGAACGGAATGGATTGTGGAATGAAATGTGTTTTGGAATGGAAAGGGATGTGGAATGGAATGGACTGGAATGTGGAATGGAATGTGGAATAGAATTTAATGGAAAGGGGAATGGAACGTGGAATGGAATGGAATGGAATGGAATGGAATGTGGAATGGAATGGAATGGACTGCGGAATGGAATGTGGAATGGAATGGAAAGAAATTTGGAATGGAATGTTGATTGGAATGGAATGGAATTTGGGACGGAATGGAATGGACTGCGGAATGGAATGTGGAATGGAATGTTGAATGGAATGTGGAATGGAATGGAATGGAATGGAATGGAATTTGGAGTGGCATGTGAATTGGAATGCAATGGAATGTGGAATAGAAAGTGGAAAGAAATACAATGGAATGAGAATGGAATGTGGAATTGAATGTGTAATGCAATTTGGAATGGACTGTGGAAAGGAATGTGGAATGGAATGTGGAAAGGAATGTCGAATGGAATGGAATGGACTTTGGAATGGATTGTGGAATGGAATCGAATGCAATGTGGAATGGAATGTGGAAAGGAATTTTTAATGGAAAGTGGAAAGGAATGGAGTGGAAGGTCGAATGGAATGTGGAATGGAATGTGGAATGGAATGTGGAATGGAATATGGAATGGAAAGGAATATAATGTGGAATGGAATGTCGAATGGAATGTGGAAGGGAAAGTGGAAAGGAATGGAATGGAATGTGGAATGGAACGTGGAATGGAACATGAAATGGATTGTGGAACGTGATGTTCAAAGGAATATGGAATGGAAAGTTGAATGGAATGGAATTGAACGAGTAATTGAACGTCGAAAGGAAATGAAACCAATGTTCAATGGAAGTTAGAATGGAACGTGGAAAGGAATGTGGAGTGCTGCGTGAAATCGAATGTGGAATGGAATGTGGAAGGGAATGTGGAGTGAAATGGAATGGAATGGAATGGAATGTGGATTGGAACGTGCAATGTATCGTAGAATTGAATGTGGAATGGATTGTGGAATGGAATGTGAAATGGAATGTGGAATGGAATGTGGAATGGAATATGGAATGGAAAGTGAAATTGAATGCAATGGAATGTTGAATGGAACGTAGAATGAAATAGAATAGAATGTGGAATGGAAAGTGGAATGTAATGGAATGCAAAGTGGAAAGGAATCTGGAAAGGAAAGTTGAATGGAATGTGGAATGGAACGTGGAATGGAATGTGCAACAGAATGTGGAATGGAATGGAATGTAATATGGAATGGAATGTGGAATGGAACGGAATGTAATGTGGAATGGAATGTGGAATGGAATGCGGAATGGAATGGAATGGAAAGTGGACTAAAACGAGGAATGGAATGGAATGGAAGGTGGAATGGAATGTGGAATGGAATGTGAAATATTATTTGGAATGGAATATAATGGAATCTGGTATGCAATGTGGAATGGAATGTGGAATGGAATGTGGAAAGGAGAGTGAAATGCAATGGAATGGAATGTGGACTGAAACGAGGAATGGAATGGAATGGATGGTGGAATGGAACATGGAATGTAATGTGGACTGCAAAGTGTAATGTAATGTGGAATGGAATGTTTAATGGAATGGAATGGAATCTGGAAAGGAATGTGGAAAGGAATGTGGAATGGACTGTGGAATGGACTGTGGAATGGATTGTGGAAGGGAACATTGAATGGAATAGAATATAATGTGGAATGGAAAATGGAATGGAACATGGAATGGAATGCAGAATGTGATGTTCAATGGAATATGGAATGCAAAGTTGAATGGAATGGAATGGAACGTGGAATTGAACGTGGAAAGGAATGGAATGGAATGTGGAATGCAAAGTAGAATGGAACATGGAAAGGAATGTGGAATGGAACGTGGAATGAAATGTGGAATGGAATGTGGAAGGGAATGTGGAGTGGAATGGAATGGAATGGAATGGAATGGAATGTGAAATGGAACGTGCAATGTATGGTGGAATTTAATGTGGAATGGAACGTGGAATGGAACATGAAATGGAATGTGGAAAGGAATGTGGAATGGAATATGGAATGGAACGTGAAATTTAATGTAAAGGAATGTTGAATGGAACGTGGAATGGAATGGAATGGAATGTGGAATGGAATGTGGAATATAATGAAATGGAACGTGGAATGAAATTTGGAAAGGAAAGTGGAATGAAATGGAATGGAATGTGGAATGGAACGTGGAATGGAATGTGCAACGGAATATGGATTGGAATGGAATGGAATGTGGTATGGAATGTGGAATGGAAAGGAAGGTAGTGTGGAATGGAATGTGGAATGGAATGTGCAAAGGAAAGTGGAATGTAATGCAATGGAATGTGGACTGAAACAAGAAATGGAATAGAATGGAAGGTGGAATGGAAGGTGCAATGGAACGTGGAATGGAATGTGGAATGGGATGGAACAGAATCTGGAATGGAATGTGGAATGGAATGTGGATTGGAACTTGGAATGTAATTGAATGGAATGTGAAATGAATTTGGAATGGAATGCAATGGAATGGAATTTGGAATGGAATGTGGAAAGGAATGTGTATGGAATGTGGAATAGAACGGAATGGAATGTGCAATGGAATGTAAAATGGAATTTTCAACGGAATGGAATGGAATGTGGCATGCAAAGTGGAATGGAATGGAATGGAATGTGGAGTAGAATGTGGAATGCAATAGAATGGAAAGCGGAATGGAATGAATGCTATGGTAAGGAATATGGAATGCAATGGAATGGAAAATGGAATGCAATGTAGAATGGAATGGTATGGAATGTGGAAAGGAACGTGGAATGGAATGTGGAATGGATCGTGGAATGGAACGTGGAATGGAATGGAATGAAATGTGGAATGGAATGGAATGGAATATGGAATTGAATGTGGAGAGGAATGGAAGGGAATCTGGAAAAGAATGTGGAATGGAATGGAATGGAAAGCAGAATGGAATGGAATGGAATGCAATGTGGAATGGAAAGGAATGGAACATGGAATGGAAAGTGGAATGTGGAATTTAATGTGGAATTTAATGTGGTATGGACAGGAATGGAATGGAAGGGAATGTGGAATGGAAAGTGGAATGGAATGTGGAATGGAATGTAGAATGAAATGTGGAATGGAATGGAATGAAATGTGGAATGAAATGTGGAATGGAATGGAACGAAATGTGGAATGTAATGTTGATTGGAATGGAATGGAATTTGGAATGGAATGGAATGGACTGCGGAATGGAATGAGGAATAGAATGTTTAATGGAATGTGGAATGGAATGGAATGGAATGGAATGTGGAATGACATATTAATTGGAATGCAATGGAATGTGGAATGGAAAGTAGAAAGAAATGCAATGGAATGAGAATGGAATGTGGAATTGAATGTGTAATGCAATTTGGAATGGACTGTGGAATATAATGTGGAATGGAGTGTGGAAATGAATGTGGAATGGAGTAGAATGGACCTTGGAATGGATTGTGGAATGGAATGAAATGCAATGTGGAATGGAATTTGGAACGAAATGTTTAATGGAAAGTGGAATGGAACGGAATATAATGTGGAATGGAATGTGGAATGGAATGTGGAAGAGAAAGTTGAATGGAATGTAATGGAATCTGGAATGGAACGTGGAATGGAACATGGAATGGAACGTGGAATGTGATGTTCAATGGAATATGGAATGGAAAGTTGAATGGAATGGAATGGAATGTGGAATTGAACGTCGAAAGGAATGGAATGGAATGTGGAAAGGAAGGCAGAAAGGAACGTAGAAAGGAATGTGGAATGGAACGTGAAATCGAATGAGGAATGGAATGTGGAAGGGAATGCGGAGTGGAATGGCTGGAATGGAATGGAATGTGGAATGGAACGTGCAACGAACCGTGGAATTGAATGTGGAATAGATCGTGAAATGGAACGTGAAATGGAATGTGGAATGGAATGTGGAATGGAATATGGAATGGAACATGAAATTGAATTGAATGGAATGTTGAACGGAACGTAGAATGTAACGGACTGGAATGTGGAATGGAATGTGGAATGGAATGGAATGCAAAGTGAAATGGAATCTGGAAAGGAAAGTGGAATGGAATGGAATGGAATGTGGAATGGAACGTGGAACGGAATGTGCAACGGAATGTCGAATGGAATGGAATGTAATATGGAATGGAATGTGGAATGGAAGGGAATGTAATTTGGAATGGAATGTGGAATGTAATGTGGAATGGAATGGAATGGAATGTGGACTAAAACGAGGAATGGAAGGGAATGGGACGTGGAATGGAACGTGAAAAGGAATGTGGAGTGTAACGTATAATGGAATGTGGAATGGTGTGTGGAATGGAATGGAATGGAATCTGGCATGGAATGTGGAATGGAAAGTGGAATGGAATGTGGAAAGGAGAGTGGATAGCAATGGAATGGAATGTGGACTGAAACGAGGAATGGAAAGGAATGGAAGGTGGAATGGAACATGGAATGGAAAGTGGAAGGAAACGTGTAATGTAATGTGGAATGGAATGTTTAATGGAATGGAATGGAATCTGGCATGGAATGTGGAATGGAATTTGGAATGGACTGTGGAATGTAATGGAATGGGATATAGAATGAAATGCGGAATGGAATGTCTAAAGGAATGTCGAGTGGAGTGTAGAATGGAAAGTGGAATGGAAAATGGAATGGAACATGGAATGGGATGTTCAATGGAATATGGAAAGGAAAGTTGAATGGAATGGAATGGAACGTGGAATTGAACGAGGAAAGGAATGCAATGGAATGTGCAATGGAACGTAAAAAGGAACGTGGAAAGGAATGAGGATTGGCACGCGGAATGGAATGTGGAATGTAAAGTGGAATGGAATGTGGAGTAGAATCGAATGTAATGGAATGGAATGTGGAACGGAAAGTGGAATGTATGGTGGAATTTAATGTGGAATGGAACGCTGAATGGAACGTAAAATGGAATGTGGAATGGAATGTGGAATGGAATATGGAATGGAACGTGAAATTTAATGGAATGGAATGTTGAATGAAACGTGGAAGGGAATGGAATGGAATGTGGAATGGAATGTGGAATATAATGGAATGAAATGTGGAATGGAATCTGGAAAGGTTAGTGGAATGAAATGGAATGGAAAGTGGAATGGAACGTGGAATGGAATGTGCAACGGAATATGGATTGGAATGGAATGGAATGTGGAATGGAATGTGGAATGAAACGGAAAGAAGTGTGGAATGGAATGTGGAATGGAATGTGGAAAGGAAAGTGGAATGTAATGCAATGGAATGCAGACTGAAAAGAGAAATGGAATAGAATCGAAGGTGGAATGGAACGTGGAATGGACCGTGGAATGGAAAGTGGAATGGAATGTGGAATGGAAAGGAATGGAATCTGGAAAGGAATGTGGAATGGAATGTGGAATGGAATGTGGAATGGAATGTGAAATGGAATGTGGATTGGAATGTGGAAAGTAAAGTTGAATATAATGTAATGGAAGGTGGACTGAATCGAGGAATGGAAAGGAATGGAAGGTGGAATGGAACACGGAATGGCACGTGGAATGGAATGTGGAATGGATGAGGAATGGAATGGAAAAGAATCTGTAATGGAATGTGGAATGGAATGGAATGGCATGTAGAATGAAATGTGGAATGGAATGTGGAATGGAAGGGAATGGTATGTAGAATGAAATGTGGAATTGAATGTGGAATGGAATGTGGAATGGAATGTCGAGTGGAGTGTCTAATGGAATGTGGAATGGAGCGTAATGGAAAGTCGAATGGAACGTGGAATGGAATGTGGAAGGGAACTTGATATATAAGGGAATGGAATTTGGAATGGAAAGTGGAATGGAATGGAGTGGAACATGGAATGGAAAGTGGAATGGAACATGGAATAGAATGGAATGGCACCTGGAATGTAATGTGGAATGGAATGTGGAAATGAGTGGAATGTGGAACGGAATGGATTGGAGAGTTTAATGGAAGGCAAGGGAATGTGGAATGGAATGGAATGGAATGTGATATGTAATGAGGAATGGAATGTGTAATGGAATGGAATGGAAAGTGGAATGGAATGGAATGAAACGTAGATTGGAATGTGGAAGGGAATGTGGAGTGCAATGGAATGGAATTGAATGGAATGTGGAATGAAATAGAAAGGAATGTGGAATGAAATTGAATGGAATGGAATGGAATGTGAGGAGGAATTTGGAATGCAGTGGAATTTGATGTTCAATGAAATGGAATGGAATGTGGAATGATATTGAACGGAATATGGAATGGAATATGTAATGGAATGGAATGGAATGTGGAAAGTAACATGAAATTGAATGGAATGAAAGGTGGAATGGAATGTGGAATATAATGTGGAAAGAAATGTTGAATGGAATGGACTGGAATGTGGAATGCAATGGAGACGAATGTTGAAAGGAATGTGGAATGGAATGCAATGGAATGAGGAATGGAAAGTAAGGTAATGTGGAATGGAATGTGGAATGGAACGGAATACAATGTGGAATGAAATGTAGAATGGAATGGAATGGAATGCTGAATGGAATGGAATGGAATGTGGAATGGAATGTGGAATGGAAAGCAATGTAATGTGGAATGGAATGTGGAATGGAATGTGGAATGGAAAGCAATGTAATGTGGAATGGAATGTGGAAAGGAAAGTGGAATTTAATGGAATGGAATGTGGAATGGAACGTGGAAGGGAATGGAAAGGTATGTGGAATGGAATGTGGCAAGGAATGTGGAATCAAATGGAATGGCAGGTGGAATGGAATGTAATGGAATGTGGAATGAAACGTAATAGAACGTGGAATAGAATATGGAATGGAATGTGGAAAGGAATGTGGAATGGAATGGAATGGAATGTGGAATGGAATGGAATTCAATGTGGAATGGAATGGAATGGAATGGAATGGAATAGAATGGAACTTGGAATGGAATGTGGAATGGAAAGTGTAATGGAAAGGAATGGAATGTGGAATGGAATGTAGAATGAAATGGAATGGAAAGTGGACTGGAATGTGGAATGGAACGTGGAAAGAAGGTGAAATGGAACATCGAATGTAATGGAATGGATTGTGGAATGTAGTGGAATGGAAAGTGGAAAAGAATGTGAAATGAAATGTAGAATGGAATGTGGAATGGAACGTCTAATTGAATGGAATGGAATTTGGAATGGAATGAAATGGAATGTGGAATGGAATGTGAAATGCAATGTGGAATGGAATGTGGAATGGAATGTGAAATGGAATGTGGAAAGAAATGTGGAATGTAATGGAATGGACTTTGGAATGGAATTTGGAATGGAATGGAAAGGAATGTGGAATGGAATGTGCAATGGGACGTGGAATGGAATGGAATGGAATGTGAAATGGATCTTGGAATGGTATGGAAAAGAATGTGCAATGGAATATGGAATGGAACTTGGAATGTAGTGTGGAAAGGAAGTTGGAAAGGAATGTGCAATGGAAAGTGGAATGGAAAGTGGAATGGAATGGAATGGAACGTGGGATGGAA
Organism: Pongo abelii; assembly: GCF_028885655.2. Taxonomy (NCBI): domain Eukaryota; kingdom Metazoa; phylum Chordata; class Mammalia; order Primates; family Hominidae; genus Pongo; species Pongo abelii. The sequence goes on from NC_071999.2 coordinate 8,366,752, forward strand.
CGTGGAACGGAATGGAATGCCACGTGGAATGGAATGGGGAGTGGAATGTAGAAAAGAACACCGAATGAAATGGAATGGAACGTAGAATGGAAAGTGGAATGGAATGTGGAATGGAACGGAATGGAATGTGGTATGCAATGGAATGAAATGTGGAAAGCACTGTGGAGTGGAATGGAATGGAATGTGTAATGGAATGCGGAATGGAATTTGAAATGGAATTTGGAATGGAATGTGGAATAGAATGAGAAACAGATTGTGGAATGGAATGGAATGGAACTTGTAATGGAACGTGTAATGGAATGTAGAATTGAATGGAACGGAATGTGAAATGGAAAGTAGAATGGAATGTGGAATGGAATGCAATGGAATGTGGAATGGAATGGAAGGTTATGTGGAATGCATTGTGGCATGGAATGTGGAAATGAATGTCAAATGGAACGGTTTGATATGTGCAATGGAATGTGTAATGGAGTGTCAAATGGAATGTGGAAGGAACGGAATGGAATGTTGAATTGAATGTGGAATGTAACGTATTTTGGAATTTGGTGTGGAATGTGGAATAGAATGGATAGTTATGAGGAATTGTATGTGGAAGGCAATTTGGAATAGAATGCAATGGAATGTGGAATGGAATGGAATAGAGTGTGGAATGGATTGTGGAATGGAACGGAATGGAATCTGGAATGGAATGTGGAATGGAACGGAATGGAATCTGGAATGGAATGTGGAATGGAACAGAAAAGAATGTGGAATTGAATGTGGAATGGAGTGTGGAATGGAGTGTGGAATGGAGTGTGGAATGGAGTGTGGAATGGAATGTGGAATGGAAAGGAATGGAATGTGGAATGGATTGGAATGGAATGAGGAATGGAAGGTGGAATGGAATGTGGAATGGAATGTGGAAAGCAACGTGGAAAGGAGGGTGGAATGAAATGTGGAATGGAGGGTGGATTGGAAAGTGGAATGGAAAGGAATGGAATGTGCCATGGAATGTGGAATGTAACTGAATGGCATAGGAAATGGAGTGTGGAATGGAGTGTGGAATGGAATGTGGAATGGAATGGAAAGGAAAGTGGAATGGAATTCGCAATGCACTGTGGAATGGAAAGTGGAATGAGACGGAATGGAATGTGGAATGGAAAGTGGAATGGATTATAGAATGAAATGTGAAATTGAAAGTAATGGAATGTGGAATGGAAAGTGGAAAGAAATGTGGAATGGAATGGAATAGATTGTGGAATGGAATGTAATGCAATGGTAAGGAGTGTGGAATGGAAAGGAATGGAATGTGGAATGTATCGTGGAGAGGAACATGGAATGGAACATGGAATAGGAAGTGGAATGAAAGGTGGAATTGAATGGAATGGAAAGTGTAATGAAATGTTGGATAGAATGGAATTTAAAGTGTAATGGAATGTGGGATGGAATGGAATGGAATGAGCAATGGAATGTGGAAAGTAACGTCGAATAGAATGTGGAATGCAATGTGCAATGGAATGTAAAATGTAATTGAATGCAATGTGGAATGGAATTGAATGGAATGTGGAATGCAATGGAATGGAATGGAATGTGAAATTGAATGAAATGGAATGTGGAATGAAATGCAATGGAATGTGGAATGGAATGGAATGGAATGTGGAATGGAATAGAATGGAACGTCAAATGGAATGTGGAATGGAATTTGGAATGGAATGTGGAATGGAATGCAATGGAATGTGGAATGTAATGGAAAGGAATGTGGTTTGGAATGGAATGGAACATGGAATAGAATGGAATGCAGTGGAATGTGTATTGGAATGTGGCATGTAATGGAATGGAAAGTGGGATGGAATGCAACGGAACGTGGAACGGAAAGGAATGGAATGTGTAACCGAATGGAAAGTGCAATGAAATGCAATGGAATGTGGATTGGAATGGAAAGGAATGTATAATGGAATAGAATGGAATGAAATGGATAGTGAAATGGAATGAGAATGGAATGTGAAATGGAATGTGTAGTGGAATGTGGAAGGGAAAGTCGAATGCAATGTAATGGTACTTAGAATGAAATGGAATGGATCATGGACTGCAACGTGGAATGCATCGTGTAAGGGAACGTGTAATGTAGTGAAACGTGGAATGGAATGGAATGGAATGTGGAATGGAATGTGAAATGGAATGTGGAATGAAATGCTGAATGGATTGTGGAATTTAATGGAATGGAGTGGAATAAGGAATGGAATAGAATTGAATTTGGAATGTAACGTGGAAAGGAAGGTGGAAAGTAACGTGGAATGGAACGTGGAATGTAATGGAATGGAAGGTGGTATGGAATGTGGAATGGAATGGAATTGAATATGGAATGGAATGTGGGATGGAATGGAATGGCATGTGGAATGGATTGTAGAATTGAAAGTGGAAGGAAAGTGGAATGGATTGGAAAGGAATGTGGTATGGAACGGAATAGAATGTGAAATGGAATGTGCAATGGAATGTGGAACGCAATGTGGAATGGCATGTGGAATTGAACGTCGAATGGAATGGAGTGGAACGTGTAATGGAATGTAAAATGGAACGGAATGGAATGAGGAATGGAATGGGGAATATAATGTAATCGAATGTGGAATGGAATGTGTAATGGAATGCAATGGAATGTGGAAAGGAATGTGGAATGGAATGCTGAATGTAATGACTAATGGAATGTGGAATGGAATGTGGAACGGAATGTGGAATGGAATGTTTAATGGAACAGAAGTAATGTTTCATGGAATCTGGAATGGAATATGGAAAGGAAACTGAAACGGAATGGAATGGACTGTGGAATAGAACGTGGAATGGAAAAGAATGGTAAGTGGAAAGGAACGTGGAATGGAACAGAGAATGCAAAGTGGAATGGAATGTGGAATGGAATGGAATGGAATGTGGAATGGAATGCAATGTGGAATGAAATGTGGAATGGAAAGTGGAATGGAATGTGGATTGGAACGAAGCGGAATGTGGAGTATAATGTGGAGTAGAGAGTGGAATCGAATGTGGAATGCAATGGAATTGAAAGTGGAATGGAATTTGTAATGGAATTATGGAATAGAACGTGAAATGGAGTGGATCGGAATGTTGAGCGGAACACGGAATGGAATATAATGGAACATGGAATGGATCGTGGAATGGAACGTGGAATGGAATGGAATGGAAGGTGGAATGGAATGTAGAATGGAATGTGGAAAAAACTGGAATGTGGAAAAGAACGGAATGGAATGTGGAATGGAATGGAATGGAATGTGGAATGGAATGGAATGGAATGTGGAATGGAATGGAAAGAAATGTGTAATGGAATGTGGAATGGAATGTGAACTGTAAGCTGGAATGAAATCTGAAATGGAAAAAAATGGAACAAAGAAGGGATTGAATGGAACGTGGAATCGAACGTGGAATGGAAAGTCGAATGGAATTTCGGATGGAATAGAATGGAATGTGGTATGGCATGGAATAGAAGGTGGAATGGAATGTGGAATGGAATGTGGAAAGGATTATGGAATGGAATGGAATGGAAAGTGGAATGGAATGGGGAATGGAATGCAGTGGGATGGGTAATGGAAAGTGGAATGGAATGTAGAATGTAAAGGAATGGATTGTGGTATGCAATGTGGCATGAAAAGTGGGATGCAATGGATTGGAATGTGGAACGGTATTTGGAATGGAATGGAAGGGAACATGGAATGGAAAGTTTAGTGAAACGTACTTTGGAACATGGTATGGAATATGGAATGGAATGCAATGGAATTGAATGTGGAATGGAACGTGCAATATATCGTGGAACTGAATGTGGAATGGATCGTGGAATGGAATGTGAAATGGAATGTGGAATGGAATGCGGAATGGAATATGGAATGCAACGTGAAGTTGAATGGAATGGAATGTGGAATGGAATGTGGAATGTAATGGAATGCAAAGTGTAGTGGAATCTGAAAAGGAAAGTGGAACGGAATGGAATGGAAGGTGGAATGGAATGTGGAATGGAATGTGCAACAGAATGTGGAATAGAATGGAATGTAATATGCAATGGAATGTGGAATGGAACGGAATGTAATAAGGAATGCAATGTGGAATGGAATGTGGAAAGGAATGGAATGGAATCTGGATTAAAATGAGGAATGGAATTTAATGGAAGGTAGAATGGAACGTGGAATGGAATGTGGAACGGAACATATAATGGAATATGGAATGTTATGTGGAATGGAATGGAATGGTATCTTGTATGGAATGTGGAATGGAAAGTGGAATGGAATGTGGAAAGGAGAGTGGAATGCAATGGAATGGAATGTGGACTGAAACGAGGAATGGAATGGAATGGAAGGTGGAATGGAACATGGAATGGAATGTGGAATGAAACGTGTAATGTAATGTGGAACGGAATGTTTAATGGAATGGAATGGAATGTGGAATGGAATGTGGAATGGACTGTGGAATGGAATGGAATGGGATGTAGAATGAAATGTGGAATGGAATGTGTAATGGAATGTCGAGTGGAGTGTGGAAAGGAACGTGTAACGGAACATGCAATGGAACATGGAAAGGGATGTTCAATGGAATACAGAATGAAAAGATGAATGCAATGGAATGGAACCTGGAATTGAACGTGGAAAGGAATGTAACGGAATGTGGAATGTAACGTAGAATGGAACGTGGAAAGGAATGTGGAATGGAACGTGGAATGGAATGTGGAATGGATAGTGGAAGGCAATGTGGATTGGAATGGAATGGAATGGAATGGAATGTGGAATGGAATGGAATGGAATCGAATGTGGAAAGGAATATGGAACATTCTGTGGAATGGGAAGTGGAATGGAATTGAATGGAAAGTGAAATGGAATGGATTTGAATATGGAAAGAATGTGGCAGGGAATGCAATGGAATGTGGAATGGAACGGAATGGAATGTGGAGTAGGATGTGGAATGGAATGTAGAAAGGAATGGAATGGAATGTGAAATGGAATATGGAATGGAACGTGGAATGGAACGTGAAATGGAACAGAATGGATTGTGGAATGCAACGTGGAATGGACTGTGGAATGAAATGTGGAATGGAATGGAATGAAATGTTGAATGGAACGTGGAATGGAATGTGGAATGCAATGTGGAATGGAAAGTGGAATGGATTGGAATGTAACGTTAAATTGCATTGAACGGAAAGAGGAATGGAACGTGGAATGTAATGGAATGGGACATGCAATGGAACGCGGAACAGAATGTCGAAGGGAATGGAATGGAACGTGGAATGGAATGTGCAATGAAATGTGGAAAATTTGTAATTTTGAAAGGAATGGAATGGAATGTGGAATGGAAGGGAAAGGAAAGTGAAATGCAATGTGGAATGGAATGGAATGCAACCTGGAATGGAATGGAATGGAACGTGGAATGGAATGGAACGTGGAATGAAATGTGGAATGGAATGAGGAATGGAATGTCGGTTGGAATGGAATGCAACGTTGAATGCAATGGAATGGAATGTGGAATGGAATGTGGAATGGAATCGAATGGAAAGTGGAATGGAATGTGGAATGGAATGTGGAATGGAATGTGGAGTGGAATGGAAAGGAATGTGCAATGGATGGTGGAATGGATTCTATTGCAATGTGGAATGGAATGTGGAATGGAATGTGGAAAGGAAAGTTGAGTGGAATGTGGAGTAGAATGTAATGGAATGGAATTTATGGTGGAATGGAAAGTGGAATAGAATGTGGAATGGAAAAAGAAATGGAACGGAATGGAATGAGGAATGCAATGTGGAATGAAATATGGAATGGTATGTGGAATGCAATGGAATGGAATGTGGAATGGATCTTGTAATGGTATGGAAAACAACTTGCAATGGAATGTGGAAAGGAACATGGAAAGGAATTTGGAATGGAATGTGGAGTGGAATATGGAACAGAATTGAATGGAATGTGGAATGGAATGCATTGGAATGTGGAATGAAATGGACGGTGAAATGGAATGGAATGGAATGTGGAATGTGGAATGGAATGTGGAATGGAATGATAAAAGGAACATGGAATGGAATGCAATAAAAAGTGGAATTGAATGGAAAGGAATGTGGAATGCAATGGAAAGGAATGTGGAATGCAATGGAAAGGAATGTGGAATGGAATGGAATGGAATGTCGAATGAAACGTGGAATGTAACGGAATGGAATGTGGAATGGAATGTTGAAGGGAATGTGAAATGGAAAGTGGAATGGAATGGAATGGAATGTCGAATAGATCATGGAATGAAATGGATTGGAACGTGGCATGAAACTTGAAGTGGAAGGTAGAACGGAACGTGGAATGGAATGTGGAATGGAACATGGAATGGAACGTGGAATGGAATGTGGAATGTAACCTGGGATGGAATGGAATGGAAGGTGAAATGAAACGTGGAATGGAATGCAATGGAACATGGAACGGAAAGTGAAATGGAATGAGGAATGAAATGTGGAATGGAGAGTGGAATGGAAGGGAATGGAACGTGGAATGGAATGTGGCATGAAATGTCGAATGGAAAGGAGTGGAATGTGGAATAGAATGTGGACGGGAATAGAATGAAATCCGGAACGGAATGGAATGGAACGTGGAAAAGAACGTGGAATGGAAGATGAAATGGAATGTGGAATGGAAAGGAATGGAAGGAAATATGGAAAGGAATGGAATGGAATGCATAATGGAATGTGTAATGTAAAGTGGAATGGAATGGAATGGAATGGAATTGAAAGGAATGAGGAATGAAATGGAATGGAATGTGGAATGGAAAGGAATGGAATGCGGAATAGAAGGGAATTTTATAGAATTTGAATTGGAATGTAATGGAATGGAAAGGAATGTGGAACGTAATGGAATGGAATGCAATGGAATGTCGAAAGGAATGCAATGGAATGGAATGGAATGCGGAACTGAATCAATTGGGAAGTGGAATGTAATTGAACGGAATATGGAATGCAATGGAATGGAATGGAATGGAAGGTTGAATGGAATATGAAATTCCATTCCATTCCATATTCCTTTCCATTCAATTCCGCATTCCATTCAATTGCATTCCACATTTCATTCCACATTCCATTCCATTACATTGCACAATCCTTTCCATTCCATTCCACATTCCATTCCACCTTACATTCCACATACCATTCCATTCCATTCCACATTCCATTCCATTGCAGCTCACATTCCATTCCATTCCGTTCAACATTCCATTCCACATTCCATTCCTTTCCATTCCACATTCCATTCAATTCCATATTCCATTCCATTCCATTGCATTCCACATTTCATTCCATTCCACGTTCCATTCCCTTCCATTCCACATTGCATTCCATTCCATTCCATTCGACATTCCATTCCATTACATTCCACATTCCACTCCATTCTATTCCACGTTCCATTCCTAATTCCATTACACATTACTTTCCATTCCATTCCACGTGTCTTTACATTCCGTTCCATGTTCCATTCCACTTACCATTCCATTCATTTCCACTTTCCATTACATATTCCATTCCGTTCCATTTCACATATCATTCCATTCCATTATCTTCCATTACACATTCCATTCAAATCCATTCCACATTCCATTCACTTCCATTCACTTCCATTCCACATTCCATTCCATTCCATTCCACATTGCATTCCATTCCATTCCACGTTCCATTCCATTCCATTCCACGTTCCATTGCATTCCATTCCACATTCCAATCCATTCCATTCCACATTGCATTCCATTCCATTCCACATTCCATTCAATTCCATATTCCATTCCATTCCATTGCATTCCACATTTCATTCCATTCCACGTTCCATTCCCTTCCATTCCACATTGCATTCCATTTCATTCCGTTCCACATTCCATTACACATTCCATCCCAATCCATTCCACATTCCATTCGATTGCATCAATATTCCATTCCATTTCATTCCACATTCCATTCTGAATTCCACTCCATTCCATTCCACGTTCCACGCCATTCCATTCCACATTCTATTCCATTGAATTCCACATTCCATTCCATTACACTCCACATTCCATTCCATTCAATTCCACGTTCCGTTCTATTCCATTCCAAGTTCCATTCCGTTTCACCTTCCATTCCATTCCATTACATGATCCATTCCATTCCATTCCAAGTTCCATTTCGCATTCCATTCCATTCCATAACACATTCCATTCCATTCAATTCCATATTGCATTCCACAGTAAATTACCATTCCATTCCATTCCATTCCATATTCCATTCCAAGCATTCCACATTCCATTCCACATACAATTCCATTCCGTTCCACATTCCATTCCACATTCCATTGCATTCCATTCCACATTCCATTTCACTGCATTTAACATTCCATTCCTTTCCATTGCACACTCAATTCCACATTCCATTTCTTTCCATTCCACATTCCATTCCACATTCCATTCCATTTCATTCCACGTTCCATTCCAAATTCCATTCCATTCCATTCCACATTCCTTTCCATTCCATTCCACTCCACATTCCTTTCCATTCCATTCCACATTTCATTCAATTCCATTCACTTTCCATTCAACATTCCATTCCATTCCACAATCTATTACATTCCATTGCACATTCCATTCCAAATTCCATTTCATTCCTTTCCACATTCCATTCCAATGCAGTTCACATTCCATTCTATTCCATTCCACATTCCATTCCATTCCATTCCACATTCCATACCATTTCGTATTGCATTCCATTCCATTCCACATTCAATTCCAATCCACGTTCCATTACACATTCCATTCTATTCCATTCCACATTCCATTCCATTCCACATTCCTTTCCATTCCATTCCACTCCACATTCCTTTCCATTCCATTCCACATTTCATTCAATTCCATTCACTTTCCATTCCACATTCCATTCCATTCCACAATCTATTACATTCCATTGCATATTCCATTCGAAATTCCATTACATTCCTTTCCACATTCCATTCCACATTCCATTCCATTCCATTCCATTCCACATTCCATTCCTTTCCATTCCGCATTCCATTGTACGTTCCATTTCACGTTCCATTCCACGTTAAATGGCACGTTCCATTCCACATTCCATTCCATTCCATTCAACATTCCATTCCATTCAATTAGACATTTCATTCCATTCCATTCCATTCCATTCCACGTAGAATTCCACAATCCATTCCAGGTTCCATTCCATTACATTCCAAATTCCATTGCACATTCCATTCCATTCCATTGCATTCCACATTCCATTCCTTTCCATTCCACATTTCATTTCAAATTCCATTCCATTCCTTTGCATTCCTTACCAAATTCCATTGAACATTCCATTCCATTCAGTACAATTCCACATTCCAATCCACATTCCATTAAATACCATTCCACATTCCATTGCATTCCATTCCATTCCATTCCATTGCATTCAATTCCACATTCCATTCCACATTCCATTCCGCATTCCATTGCACAGTCCATTCTACATTCCATTCCACGTTCTATAATTTTTCATTCCATGTTCCGTTCCACATTCCATTCCATTCCATTCCAATTTCCATTTCATATTCCATTGCACATTCCTTTCCACATTTCATTCCATTCCATTCCTCATTCCTTTCAAAATTCCATTCCATTCCTTTCCACATTCAATTCCATTACACTTCACATTTCATTTCTCATTTCCTTGCATTCCATTCCACATTCTATTCCAAGTTCCATTCCATTCAGTTCCACGTTCCATTCCACGTTTCATTCCACATTCCATTCCACAATTCATTCCGTTTCATTCCACAATCAATTCAATATTCCATTCCACATTCCAATCCGTTGTATTCCTCATTCCATTGCACACTGCATTCCTTTCCATTTCACCTTCCATTCTCATTCCATTGAATTACGTTCCACATTCCATTCCACATTCCATTACATTCCATTCCACATTTCATACCACATTCCATTAGATTGCATTCCACATTCCATTCCACATTCCATTCCACTTTCCATTCCTTTTTGCATTCCATGCTCCATTCCTCCTTCCTTTGCATTCTATTCCATGTTCCATTCCATTCCATTCCACGTTTCATTTCTTTCCGTTCCGCATTCCATTCCACATTCCATTTCACAATTCTCTCCATTACATTCCATTCCATTTCATTCCACGTTCCATTCCATTCCATACCACATTCCATTCCATTCCATTGCACATTCCTTTCAACATGCCATTCCTCATTCCATTCCGTTCCATTCTATTCCAGATTCCATTCATTTCCATTGCAAAATCCATTCCACATTACACTCCAGGTTCCATTCTACTGCATTCCACATTCCAATCCATTTCATTCCTCATTCCATTCCATTAAATTCCACATTCCATTCCATAACATTCCATTCCATTTAATTCCACATTCCGTTCCTTTCCATTCTATTCCAGATTCCCTTCCATTCCATTAAATTCCACATTCCATTCCATTCCATTCCATTCCGTTTCATTCCATTGCATTCCACATTCCATTCCATTCCATTCCATTCCATTCCATTCCATTCCACATTCCATTCAATTGCATTCCGAATTCCATTCCATTCCATTCCATTCCACATCCACTCCTTTCAATTCCATTCCACATTCCTTTCCATTACATTCCACATTCCATTCCGTTGCAATCCACATTCAATTCCACGTTCCATTCCACGTTGTGTTCCATGTTCCAATCCATGTACCATTTCACATTCAATTCTTTTCCAATCCTCATTCCATTCCATTGCATTCCACATTCCATTCCATTCTATTCCACATTCCATTCCATGTTCCATTCCATTACATTCAACGTTCCATTCCACGTTCCATTCCACATTCCATTCCACATTCCAATGCATTAAATTCCACATTCCATTCAATTCAATTTCATTTTCCATTCCATATTCCATTCCACATTCCATTCCGCATTCCATTTCACGTTCCATTCCATGATCCATTCCATATTCAATTCCACGATACATTGCAGGTTCCATTCCACATTCTATTCCATTCCATTCCATTCCACTCCACATTCCCTTCCACATTCCTTTCCACGTTCCATTCTACGTTCTGTTCCACATTCCATTCCATTCCATTCCACGTTCAATTCCAAGTTCCATTCCATTCCATTCAACATTCCATTCTGTATTCCATTGCACATCCCATTCCACATTCCATTCCATTTTCCATTCCACGTTCCATTCCATTTTCCATTTCACATTCCATTCCATTCCTTTCCACTTTCCATTCCACATTCCATTCCACATTCCATTCCACATTACATTGCATTCCATTCCACATAACATTCCACATTCCATTCCACATTCCATTCCACATTTCTTTCCATTCCATTCCACTTTCCATTCGACATTCCATTCCATTTTCCAATCCACTTTCCATTCCATTACATTCCACATTACATTCTCATTGCATTGCATTTCATTACACATTGCATTCCACATTCCATTGCATTCAAATTCGCAATCCATTCCACATTCAATTCCATTCCAGATTACATTCCGCATTCCATTCCACAATCCATTCCATTCCTTTGCAAATTCCATTCCATTCCATTCCATTTCATGTTCCATTCCACTTTCCTTTAAGTTCTATTCCACATTCCATTCCACATTCCTGTCCATTCCATTACACATTCCATTCCATTACAATCCAAATTTCATTCCACAAATCATTCCATTCCATTCCACATTCCATTCCACATTCCATTCCCTTCCATTCCACATTCAATTCCATTGCATTCAATTCCATTCCACGTTCAATTGCTTGTTCCATTCCTCATTCCATTCTATTCCACTCCACGTTCCAATTCACACTCAATTCCACAATCCATTCCACATTCCATTCTGTTCCATTGCACGTTCCATTCCACATTCCATGCCACATTCAATTCCACATTCCTTTCTGCGTTCCATTGCATGTTCCATTCCACATTCCATTCCATTCCATTGCACTTTCCATTCCATTCCATTACACATTCCTTTCCATTCAGTTGCTTATTCCTTTCCAGCCCATTGCATTCCACTTTCCATTCCATTCCATTCCGCATTCCATTCCACATTCTATTCCACGTTCCTTTCCATTTCATTCCACATTCCATTCCATTCCTCTCCACATGCCATTACATTCGATTCCACATTCCTTTCCACATTCCATTCCACATTCCATTCCACATTCCATTCCACATTCCATTCCATTCCATTCCTCATTCCATTCCACATTCCGTTCCATTCCACATTCGTTTAGACATTCCATTCCACATTACATTCCTTTCCATTCCACTTTCCCTTCCACATTCCATTCCACTTTCCGTTCCAAACCATTCCACATTCCACTCCTTTCCATTGCACATTCCATTCCACATTCCTTTCCACATTCCATTTCGTTCCATTACTCTGTCCATTGCATTTCATTCCACATTCCTTTCCACATTCTACTCCATTCCATTCCACGTTCCATTCCATTCCATTCCACATTACATTCCACATTTTATTCCACATTACATTCCCCCTTCCATTCCATTGCATTTCAGGTTCCCCTCCCCATTCCATTCCATTACAAATTCCATTCCATATTCCATTCCATTTCATTGTACATTCCATTTCACTTTCCATTCCATTCCATTCCACATTCCTTTCTATTGCATTCCACGGTCCATTCCACGTTCCATTTCATTCCATACCACTTACATTTCCGCATTGCATTCCACAGTCCATTTCACATTTCATTCCTTTCCATTCCACATTCCATTCCACATTCCATTCCACATTTCATTCCATACCATTCCACATTGCTTTCCACATTACATTCCATTGCATTCCACATTTCATGCCACATTCCATTCCATTCCATACCACAATCCATTGCACATTCCATTCCTTTCCATTCAAAATTCCACTCCACATTCCATTCCATTCCATTCAATTTCTTTCCACATTCCTTTCCATTTCATTCCACATTTGATTCCGTTTCATTGCACGTTCCTTTCCATTTCATTCCACATTCCATTCCATTCCATTCCACTTTCCATTCCATTCCATTCCACTTTCCTTTCCATTCCATTCCACATTCCATTCCACATTCCATATCACAAACCATTCCATTTCATTCCACTTTCCATTGCATTCTATTCTACTTTCCATTCCATTAATTTTCACATTCCATTCCTTTCCACATTCCATTCCACATTTCATTCCACGTTCCATTCCATTCCACGTACCATTCCACGTTCAATTCCATCTTCCACTCTATTCCATTCCACGTTCCATTCAACATTCCATTGCCTTTCATTTCAAGTTCCCTTCCACATTCCTTAGCACATTCCATTCGATTTTCCATTGCAATCCATTGCACATTGCATTCCATACTACACTCGGCATTCCATTCCACATTCCATTCCACATTCCATTACACATTTCATTCCACAACACATTCCATTCCATTGCACATTGTATTCCACATTCCATTCCACATTCCATTCCATTTCATTCCACATTCCATTCCACATTCCATTACACGTTCCATTCCACTTTCCTTTCCTCATTCCATTCCAACTTCCATTCCATTCCATTCCTCATTTCAGTCCACTTTCCTTTCCATTACTTTCCACTTTCCTTTCCATATTTCATTCCACCCTCCATTCCACATTGCATTCCGTTCCATTCCACCATCCTTTCCACACTCCATTTCACATTCCATGCCATTACATTCCACATTCCGTTGCACATTCCATTCAAAATTCCATTCTACTTTCCATTCCATTCGTTTCCACATTCAATTCCTTTCCATTAGTTTCCACATTCCATTCCGCATTTCCCTCCTTTCCATTCCACATTCCATTAAGCATTCCATTCCACATTCCATTCCATTCCATTCCACATTCAATTACGCGTTGCATTCTATTTTATATCATGTTCCATTCCACGATTCATTCCACATTCCGTTTCACATTCCATTCCAAATTCCATTTCACATTCCATTCCTCATTCCATTTGGTATTCCATTCCATTGCAATTCACATTCAATTTCACATTCCATTCCATTCCATTCCACATTCCATTCCACATTTCATGCCACATTCCATTGCATTCCATTTCATATTCCTTTCCACTTTCCATTCCATTGCATTCCGCATCCCATTCCATTCCATTCGATTCCATTCCACATTCCACCACATTCAATACCATTCCATATTCCATTCCATTCCATTCTACACTCCATTCCATTGCATTCCACATTCCATTCCACGTTCTATTCCATGTTCCATTCCACTACCCATTTCACGTTCCATTCTTTTCTATTCCACATTCCATTCCATTCAATTCCACATTCCATTCCACGTTCCATTCCATTTCATTCCACTTTCCATTCCACATTGCATTCCACATTCCAATCCAAGTTCCATTCCATTCTTTCCATGTTCCATTCCACTTTCCATTCCATTCCATTCCACGTTCCATTCCACATTCCATGGACCATTCCCTTCCACATTCCATTCCTCATTCCATTCCAATTTCAACCCCACTTTCCATTCTACATTCCATTCCATTATATTGCACGTTCCATTTCATATTCCATTTCATTCCATTCCACTTTCCTTTCCAGATTCCATTTCACATTCCATTCCATTCCATTTGGCATTCCATTTCACATTCCATTCCATTGCACCCCACGTTCCATTGAACATTCCATTCCATTCAATTCCACTTTTCATTCTATATTCCATTCCACATTCCATTCCACAATCCATTTAAAGTGGAATGTAACGGAATGGAAGGTGGACTGAAACGAGGAATCCAATGGAATGGAAGGTGGAATGGAACCTGGAATGGAACGCGGATTGAAATGTAGAATGGAATGTGGAATGGAATGGAATAGAATCTGGAATGGAATGTGGAATGGAATGTGGAAAGGAATGTGGGATGGAATGGAATGGGTTGTAGAATGAAATGTGGAATGGAATGTGGAATGGAAGGGAATGGGATGTAGAATGAAATGTGCAGTTGAATGTGGAATGGAATGTGGAATGGAATGTCGACTGGAGTGTGTAATTGAATGTGGAATGGAACGCAATGGAATGTCGAATGGAATGTGGAATGGAATGTGGAAGTGATCTTGAATTGTAAGGGAATGGAAATTGGAATGGAACGTGGAATGGAATGGAGTGGAACATGGAATGGGACGTGGAATGGAATGCGGAATGGAATGGAATGGAACGCGGAATGTAATGTGGAATGGAATGTGGAAATGAACGGAATGTGGAAAGGAATGGAATGGAATGTTTAATGGAATGCAATGGAATGTAGAATGGAATGGAATGGCATGTGATATGGAATGAGGAATGGAATTCGGAATGGAATGGAAAGGAAAGTGGAATGGAACGGAATGGAACGTGGATTGGAATGTGGAATGGAATGGAATGGAAAGTGGAATGGAATTGAATGGAATGTGGAATGAAATGGAAAGGAATGTGGAATGAAATTTGAATGGAATGGAACGGAATCTGGAGTGGAATGTGGAATGGATTGGCATGGAATGGAATGGAATGGAAAGTGGAATTGAATGGAATGGAATGTGGAATGCAATGGAATGGAATTGAATGTAGAATTCAATGGAATGGAATGTAGAAACTAATGGAATAGAATGTGGACTAGTATGGAATACAATGTGGAATAGAATGTGGAATGGAATGTGGAATGGGATGTAGAAAGTAATTGAATGGAACGTGGAATGTAACAGAATGGAAAGTGGAATAGAATGCAACGGAATGGAATGTGGAATAGAATGGAAGGCAATGGAATGGAATGTGGAATGGAATGTAATGGAATGTGGAATGCAACGGAATGGAATGAAATGTGGAATTAAATGGAAAGGAATGTCGAAAGGAATGGAATATAATGTGAAATGTAATGGAATGGAACGTGGATTAGAATGTGGAATGGCATGTGGAATAGAATGTGGAATGTAATTGAATGGAATGTGGAATATAATGGAATGGAATGTGGAATGGAATGGAATGGAATGGAATGTGGAATAGAATGGAATGCAAAGGAATGCAATGTGGAATGGAATGGAAAAGAATGTAGAATGG
Source organism: Pongo abelii (assembly GCF_028885655.2). Classification (NCBI taxonomy): domain Eukaryota; kingdom Metazoa; phylum Chordata; class Mammalia; order Primates; family Hominidae; genus Pongo; species Pongo abelii. Next base: position 8,382,861 of record NC_071999.2, read on the forward strand.
AATATTGATTGGAATGTGGAATGGAATGTGGAATGAAATGTGGAATGGAATGTGGAATGATATGTGGAATGGAAAGGAATGTAATGTGGCATGCAATGTGGAATGGAATGTGGAATGGAAAGTCTAAAGGAATGGAATGGAACGTGGAATGGCACATGCAATGGAATGAAATGGAACGTGGAGTGGAAAGTGGAATGGAACGTGGAAGGGAATTTGGAATGGAGTGAAATGTGGAATGGAATGGAATGTGGAATGGATAGTTGAATGGAATGTTGAATGGAATGGAAAGGAATGTGGAATGGAATGTGGAATGGAATCTGGAATCAAATGTGGAATGGAATGTCGAAGTGAACATAAAAGGGAATTGAATGGAATGTGGAATGGAATGTGGAATAGAATGTGGAATGGAATGTGGAATGGAATGGAATGGAATGTGGAATGTAATGTGGAATAGAATTTGGAAAGTAATGTGGAATGGAATGGAATGTGGAATGGAATGGATTGGAATGTGGAATGGAATGTGAAATGGAATGTGTAATGGAATGTGGAATGGAATGGATTGAAATGTGCAGTGGAATGTGGAATGTAATACAATGGAACGTGGAATGGACCATGGAACGGAACGTAGAATGGAACGTGGAATGGAACGTGGATTGAAATGTGGAATGGAATGGAATGGAATGTGGAATGGAATGTTGAAAAGAAAGCAATGAAATGAGGAATGGAATGTGGAAAGGAAAGGAATGGAATGTTAAATGGAATGGAGTGGAACTTGGAAAAGAATGTGGAATGGAATGTGGAAGGGAATGTGCAATGGAATGTGGAGTGGAATGGAATGGAATGTGGAATGGAATGTTGAAAAGAAAGCAATGAAATGAGGCATGGAATGTGGAATGGAAAGGAATGGAATGTTAAATGGAATGGAGTGGAACTTGGAAAAGAATGTGGAATGGAATGTGGAAGGGAATGTGCAATGGAATGGAATGGAATGTGAAATGGAAACAGAATGGAATGTGATATTCAAATAGAATGGGATATGTAATGGAATGGAATGGAATGTGGAATGGAACGTGGAATGAAACGGAGTGGAACGTCCAATGGAATGTGGAATGGAATGGAATGGAATGTGGAATGGAAAGGAATGGAATGGAACGGAAAGGATTATTCCACATTCCATTGCATTGCATTCCGTTCCACATTCCATTCCATTCCATTCCACCTTCCATTCCACATTCCATTCCACTCCATTCCACCTTCCATTCCACATTCCATTCTATTGCATTCCACATTGCATTCCATTTTTTTCCACATTCCATTCCATTCCACCTTCCATTCCACATTGCATTCCATTTCATTCCACATTAAATTCCATTCCAAATTCCATTATATTCCACGTTCCATTATACATTGCTTTCCACATTCCATTCCATTCCATTCCATATTCAATTTCATGTTCCATTCCACTACATTCCATGTTCCATTTCACTCCATTCCACTTTCCATTACTTTCCACTTTCCATTCCATTCAATTCCACTTTCCATGCCATTCCATTTCACGACCCATTCAACTTTACATTCCACGTTGCATTCCACTTTCCATTCCACGTTCCAGTCCATTCCATTCCACGTTTCACTACTTATTCCATTTCACATTCCATTCCATTCCATTCCAGATTCCATTTCACATTGCATTCCATTCCATTCCACGTTCCATTCCATTCGATACCATTCCATTCTATTCCACATTGCATTCCATTCCATTCCACGTTCCATTCCATTCGATACCATTCCATTCTATTCCACATTGCATTCCTTTCCATTCCATGTTATATTTCACATTCCATTCGCCATTGCAGTTTGTCCCATTCCATTCCTTTCCACGTTCCATTCCACATTCCATTCCACATTCCATTCCACTCCATTCCACATTCAATTCCACATTCCATTCCATTCAATTCCACCTTCCATTCCTTTCCATTCCATTTCATTGCATTCCACATTCCATTCCACTCCATTCCATTCGACATTCCATTCCTTTCCATTCCACATTCCATTACTTTCCATTCCACATTCCATTGCACGTTCCAATCCGTTTCATTCCACGTTCCATTCCACATTCCATCTCATTCCATTACATATCCAATTCTATTTGAATATCACATTCCATTCTGTTTCCATTTCACATTCCTTTCAATTCAATTCCACATTCTTTTCCATTCCATTCCACTTTCCATTCCATTCCATTCCACATTCCATTGCATTGCATTCCATTCCACATTCCATTCGATTCCATTCCACCTTCCATTCCACATTCCATTCTATTCCATTTCACATTGCATTCCATTTCATTCCACACTCCATTCCATTCCACCTTCCATTCCACATTGCATTCCATTTCATAACACATTCCATTCAATTTCAAATTCCATTCTACATTACAGTACATTCCCTTCCACATTCCATTCCACATTCCATTCTATTGCATTCTATTCCATTCCATATTCCAATCCATTCCATTCCACATTCCATTCAAGTTCCATTCCGCGTTCACTTCCATTCCATTCTATTCCACATTCCATTCCATTCCATTACACATTCCATTCCACACTCCATTCCACATTCCATTCCATTCCTTTCCGTTCCTCATTCTATTCCATTCCATTCCAAGTTCCATTCACCGTTCCTTTGCATTGCATTCCATATTCCCTTCCACATTCCATTCCAATTTTTATTTCATTCCATTCCCTTCCACATTCCATTCCGTTCCATTACACGTTCTATTCCAAATTCCACTCCATTCCATTCCACATACTATTGCATTCCACATTCCATTCCATTCCATTCCATTCATCATTCAATTCCCTTCCATTCCACTTTCCATTCCGTTCCATTCCACGTTCCATTCCTTTCCATTCCACTTTCCATTCCACGTTCCATTCCATGTTCCTTTCCACATTCCATACTACATTACATACAATTTCATTCCATTGCATTCCTCATTCCTTTCCACATTTCATTAAATTCCATTCAATTCCACATCCCATTCCATTCCATTTCACATTCCATTCCACATTCCATTACACAATCCTTTATACATTGTATTACAGATTCCATTGCATATTCCATTCCAAATTCCATGCCATTCCATTACATTCCACAATCCATTCCATTCCAATCCATTCTACATTAAATTCCATCCCATTCAATTCCATGTCCCAGTCCACATTCCATTCCTTGCCATTCCACATTCCACTCCATTCCATTGCACATTCCATTCCATTCCACACCGTTCCGGTCCAAATTCCAATCCATTCCATTCAATTCCGCATTCCATTCCACTTTCCATTCCGCATTCCGTTCCATTCCATTCCGCATTCCATTCCATTCCATTCCATTTCATTCCACATTCCATTCCATTCCACATTCCGTTGCATTCCATTCCAATCCACGTTCCATTCCACATTGCATTCCAAGCCATTCCACATTCCATTCCTTTCCATTGCACATTCCATTCCATTCCAGTTCAAATTCCAATCCATTCCATTCAATTCCACATTCCATTCCACTTTCCATTCCGCATTAAGTTCCATTCAATTCCACATTCCATTCCATTCCATTTCATTCCACATTCCATTCCATTCCATTCCATTCCACATTCCATTGCATTCCATTCCAATCCACCTTCCATTCCACATTGCATTCCAAGCCATTCCACATTCCAGTCCTTTCCATTGCACATTCCATTCCATTCCAATCCAGTCTACGTTCCATTCCATTCCATTCGACATTACATTCCATTGAATTCCACATTCCATTCCATCCCTTTCCACTTTCAACTCCTTGCCATTCCACATTCCATTACACATTCCGTACCATTATATTACAGATTCCATTCCATTCCAATCTATCCCATTCCATTAGATTCCACTTCCCATTCCAATCCATTGCACATTCCATTCCCTTCCTTTCCATTCCACATTCCATTACATTCCATTCCGACTTCCATTCCAACCCATTACACATTCCATTCCAATTTCCATTCTATTCCATTTCAAATTCCATTCCACATTCCATTCTATTCCATTCACCTTTCCTTTCCATTCCAATCCATTCTTTTCCATTCCATACCATTCCATTCCACTTCATTCCACATTCCAAGCATCCCATTCCATACGGTTTCCAATCCCACATTCCCTTCAATTCCACTTCAAATTCCATTCCATTCCATTCTATTCCATTCAATAACATTCCACACTCCATTTCATATTCCATTCCATTCCATTCCACATTCCATTCAATTCCATTCCACATTCCATTCCATTCCATTCCATTCCACACTCCATTCCACATTCAGTTCCGTGCCATTCCATTCCTTTCCCCATTCCATTCCACATTCCATTCCATTCCATTCCACATTCCATTCCATTCCATTCCACATTCCATTCCATTCCATTCCACATTCCATTCCATTCCATTCATCATTCCATTCCATTGTATTCCACATTCCGTTCCATTCCCTTCCATTCCATTCTGCATTCCATTCCATATTCCATTCAATTCCATTCCACATTCCATTCCTTTCCATTGCACCTGACATTGCATACCATTCCACATTGAATTCCACATTCCTTTCCAATCCACTTCATATTCCATTGCACATTCCATTCCATTCCACATTCAATTCCACATTCCATTACACTCCATTCCAAATTCCATTCCACATTATATTCAACATACCATTTCATTGCATTCCACATTCAATTCCATTCCATTCCATTTCACTCCATTAGACATTCCATTCCACATTCAATTTCATTCCATTCCACATTGCATTCCACATTCCATTCCACTAAATTAGACATTCCATTCCACATTCAATTCCATTCCATTCCACATTCCATTCCACATTCCATTCCACATTCCATTTCATTCCACATTCCATTCCATTCCAAACCATTCCATTCCATTTCCCTTTCCTTTCCATTCCATTCCACTACCCCTTCCATTCCATTCCACTTTCCATTTCAAATTCCATTCCACGTTCCATTACATGTTACAATTCACATTCCATTGCATTCCATTCCACATTCTATTCCACATTGAATTTCATTCAATTCTCCCTTTCATTCCATCCCACATTCCATTCCACATTAAATTTCATTCAATTCCACCTTTCATTCCATTCCATTCCAACTTCAATTACATTCCATTCCACGTTCCAAGCCCTTCCATTAGATGTTCCATTCCATTCCATTCAATGTTCCATTCCATATTCCATTCCATTCCACATTCCTATCTATTCCATTCCATATTCCATTCTATTCCATTCCACTTTCCTTTGGAATTCAATGGAATGTGTAATGGAAAGGAAGGGAATATGGAATGAAATGGAATGTTATGAAATGTGGAATGGAATTGAATGCTATGGAATGGAAAGTGGGATTGAATGGAATGGAATGTGGAGTAGAGTGGAATGAAACATGCAATGGAAGGTGAAATGGAATGTAGAATGGGACGTGGAATGGAATGCTGAATGGAATGTGGAAAGGAAAATTATGGGATGTGGAATTGAATGGAATGGAATGTATAATGGAATGGAAAGGAATGTGGAATGGAACAAAATGGAAATTTGAATGGAATGTGGAATGGAATGGAACTGAATGTGGAATGGAATTGAAAGGAATGTGGAAAGGAATGGAATGGAATGTGGAATGCAATGTCGAATGCAATGTGGAGTGGAGTGGAATTGAATGGAATGTGACATGGAATGGAATGCAATGTGGAATGGCAGAGAATACTATCGAATGCGGAATGGAATGGAATGGAATGGGGAATGCAATTGAATGGAATGGCATGGAAGGTGGAATGGATTGGAATGGAATATGGAATGGAGTGGAATTGAATATGGAATGGAATGGAAAGGAATGGAATGTTTAATGGAATGGAATGGAATGAAATGGAATGGAATGTGGAATTGAATGGAATGTCGAATGGAATGTGAGATGGAATGTGGAAAGGAATGGAATGGGGAAAGAAATGGAAGGTGGAATGTAACATGGAATGCAATGTCGAATGGAAAAAGAAATGGAAAGGAATGGAATGTGTAATGGTACATGGAATGGATCGGATTGAAATGTGGAATGGAATGTGGAATGGAAAGGAATGGAATGGAATGTGGAATGGTATGTGGAATGGAATATGTAATGGAATGAGAAATATAATGGAATGGAATGTGGAGTGGTATGTGGAATGGAATGGATTGAAATGTGGAAAGGAATGTTTAATGGAATGGAATGTAAAGTAATGAGGAATGAAATTGAATGGAACGTGAAAAGGAAAGAGGAACAGAACGTGGAAGAGAATGTGGAATGTGGAATTATATGGAATGGAAAGTAGAATGGAATCGAATGAAATCTGGAATGGAGTGGAACGGATTGCAATGTGGAATGGAATGGAATGTGCAATGGAATGGAATGGAATGTGGAATGGAATGGAATGGAATGGAATGGAATGTGGTATTTAATGGAATGATATGTGGAATGGAATGGAATGGAAACTGGAATGGAATGTGGAATGGAAAGTAATGAGAAATTGAATGGGGAATGGAGAGGAAAGGAATGTGGAATGGAAGGGAATGCATTGCGTAATGGCATGCAATGTAATGGATTTGAATGTGGAATGGAATGGAATGGAATGTAGAATGGAAAGGAATCGAATGTGGAATGGAATGGAATGTAGAATGGAAAGGAATCGAATGTGGAATGTAATGGAATGGTGTGGAATGTGGAATGGAAAGGAATGGAATGTGGGATGGAATGCTGTGGAATGTGGAAAGGAAAGAAATGGAAAGTGGAATAGAATGAAATGGAATGGAATGTGGAAAGGAAAGGAATAGAATGTGGAATGGAACGTGGAATGGAATGGAACTGAATGTGGAATGGAAATTGGAATGGAATGAAATGGAACATGGAATGGAATGTAGAATGGAAAGTGGAATGCAATGTGCAATGGAACTTGGAATGGAATGTACAATAGAAAGTGGAATGGAACGTGCAATCGAATGGAGTGGAGGTTGGAATGGAACGTGGAATGGAATGCAACGGAACGTGGAATGGAACATGGAATGGAATGTGGAATGGAACGTGAAATTAAACGTGGAATGGAATGGAACATGGAATGGAATGTGGAATGGAATGTGGAATGGAACGTGAAATTAAACCTGGAATGGAATGCAATGGAATGTGGAATGCAATGTGGAATGGAATGAGGAATGGAATGGAATGGAATGTGGAATGGAATGGAATGGAATGGAATGTGGAAGGAAATGTGGAATTGAATGTGGAATGGAACGTGGAATGGAACGCGGAATGGAACGTGGAGTGGAATGAGGAATGAAATGGAACAGAATGTGGAATGAAATGTGGAATTGAACGTGGAATGGAATGGAATTGAATGTGGAATGGAACTTGGAATGGAATGGAATGGAATGTGGAACGGAATTAGGAATGGAAAGGGGAATGGAATGTGGAATGGAAATTGAAATGGAATGTACAATGGAACGTGGAATGGAACGTGGAATAGAATGGAATGAAAGGAGGAATGGAAAGTGTAATGGAATGGAACGGAACATGGAATGGAACGTGCAATGGAAAGTGGAAAGGAATGTGAAATGCAAAGTCGAATGGAATGGAATGGAATGTGGAATGCTATGGGGAATGGAATGTGTAATGGAATGTGGAATGGAATGTAATGGAATGGAATGTGGAATGAAATGTGGAATTGAATGTGGAATGGAACGTGGAACGTAAAGTGGAATGGAACATGGAATGGAACGTGGAAGGAAATGGAACAGAATGTGGAATGGAATGTGGAATGGAATGGAATGGAATTTGGAATGGAATTTGGAACGGAATGCAAGGTGAAATCGAACGTGGAACAGAATGGAATGGAAAGTTTAACTGGAAAGGAATGCAATGTTGAATGGAATGTGGACTACAATGTAATGCAATGTGGAATGCAGTGGAATGGAATGGAATGGAAAGTGGAATGGATGGGGAATAAAATGGAATGCAATTTGGGATGGAATATGGAAAGCCATGTGGAATGGAATGTGGAATGGAATGGAATGCAATGGAATGTGGAATAGAAAGTGGAAAGGAATGTGGAATGGAAGGGAATGGAATGTGGAATGGAGTGTGGAATGGATTGCGGAATGGAACGTTAAATGGAATGGAATGAAATGTGGAATGGAATGTGGAATCGAATGGGGAAAGGAATGGAATGTAATGCGGAATGGAAGGTGGAATGCAGTGCTTTGGAATGTGGAACAGAATGCGGAATGGAAAGCAGAATGGAATGTGGAATGGAACCTGGAATGGAACGTAGAATGAAATCGAATGGAATGGAACGTGGAATGGAAAGTGGAATGGAACATGAAATGGAATGTGGAATGGAATGTGGAACGGAATGTGCAATGGAACGTGGCATGGAACGTGGAATGGAATGTGGAATGGAACGTCGAAAGGAATGGAATAGAATGTGGAAAGGAGCTTGGAATGGAATGGAGTGGAACGTGGAATCAAATATGGAATGGAAAGTGGAATGGAATATGGAATGAAACTTGGAATGGAATGTACAATGGAATGTGTAAAGGAAGGTGGAATGGAATGGAATGGAAGGTAGAATGGAATGTGGAATGGAACGTGGAATGGAATGGAAAGGAACGTGGAATGAAACGTGGAATGGAACGTGGAATGGAATGCGGAATTGAATGGAATGGAATGTGGAATGCAATGTGGAATGTAAAGTGGAATAGAATGTGGAATGGAATGGAATGGAATGTGGAACGGAACGTGGAATGGAACGCGGAATGAAATGGAATGGAATGTGGAATGCAATATGGAATGTAAAGTGAAATGGAATGTGGAATGGAATGGAATGGAATGGAATGTGGAATGGAATGTGGAACTGAATGTCGAACAGAACCTGGAATGGAACGTGGATTGCAATGTGGAATGGAATTTGGTTTGGAATGGACCGGAATGTAGAATGGAACGTGGAATGGAATGGAATGGAGTGTGGAATGGAATTTGGAACGGAATGGAAGGTGAAATCAAATGTGGAATGAAATGGAATGGAAAGTTTAAATGAAATGGAATGGAAAGTTGAATGGAATGTTGACTGCAATGGAATGCAATGTGGAATGGATTGGAATGCAATGTGGAATGGAATGGGGAATGCAATGGAATAGAATTTGGAAAGGAATGTGGAATAGAATGTGGAATGGAATGTGGAATGGAATGGAATGGAATGTGGAATGGAAAGTTTAAATGAAATGGAATGGAAAGTTGAATGGAATGTTGACTGCAATGGAATGCAATGTGGAATGGATTGGAATACAATGTGGAATGGAATGGGGAATGCAATGGAATAGAATTTGGAAAGGAATGTGGAATAGAATGTGGAATGGAATGTGGAATGGAATGGAATGGAATGTGGAATGGAAAGTTTAAAGGAATATAGAATGGAACGAAATGAAATGTGGAATGTTATGTGGAATGGAATGCGGAATGGAATGTGGAAAGGAATGGAATGGAATTGAATGGAATGGATTGTGGAATGGAATGTGGAATGGAATGTGGAATGGAACGTGGAATGGAACGTGGAATGGAATGGAATGGAACGTGGAAAGGGATGGAATGGAATGTGGAATGGAACTTGGAATGGAATGGAATGGAACTTGGAATGGAACGTGGAATGGAATGTGCAATGGAATGTGGAATGGAACGTGGAATGGAAAGGAATGGAAAGTGTGGTGGAACGTGGAATGGAATGGAATGGAACGTGAAATAGAATGTGGAATGGACTGTGGAATGGAACGTGAAATGGAGCACTGAATGGATTGTATTGGAATGTGTAATGGAATGTGCAATGTAACGCAAGGCAATGTGGAAAGGAAATTGGAATGGAATTTGGAATGCAATGTGAAATTGAATGGAATGGGATGTGGAATGGAATGGAATGGAATGTTGAATGGAACGGAATTGAATGTGGAATGGAAAGTGGAATGGAATGGAATGGAATTTGGAATGGAATGTGAAATTGAATGGAATGGAATGTGGAATGGAATGTAATGGAATGTGGAGTGGAACGGAATGGAATATGGAATGGAATGTGGAATAGAAAGTTTAATGGAATGGAATGGAATCTGCAATGGAATGTGGAATAGAATAGAGAGGAAAGTGGAACGGAACTTTGAATGGAAATTGGAATGGAAAGTGGAATGGAATGTGGAATGCAACCTGGAATGAAATGTGGAATGGAAAGAGGAATGGAATGGAATGTTGAATGGAATGAAATTGAATGAGGAATGGAATGTGAAATAGAATGTGGAATGGAACAGAATGGAACGGAAAGGATTGTGGAATGGAATGTGGAATGCAATGTCGAATGGAAGGTGGAATGTAATGGAATGGACCTTGGAATGGAAAGTGTAATGGAACGTGAAATGGAATGTGGTATGGAACGAAGAATGGCATGGGCAATGAAATGTGGAAAGGAACATGGAATGTAACGGAATGGAAAGTGGAATGGAATGTGGAATGGAATGGAATGGAACGTCGAATGGAACGTGGAATAGAATGTGGAATGGAATGTCGAATATAATGGAATGTGGAATGGAATGGAATGGAATGCAATAAATGAATGGAATGGAATGTGGAACAGAATGGAATGGAATGTGCAATGGAATGGAATGTGGAATGGAATGGCATGGAATGGAATGTGGATTGGAATGGAATAGAATACAGTAGAATGCAATGTGGAATAGAATGGAATGTGGAATGGAGTAGGATGTGGAATGAAATGAAATGGAGTGGAATGAAATGGAATGTAAAGTGGAATGGAATGGAATGGGATGTGGAAAGGAAGGGAATGGAATGGAGTGGAATGAGAAATGGAATAGAATGGAATGTGGAATGCAATAGAATGTGGAATGGAATGGAATGGAATGGAATGGGGAATGTTATGGAATGGAACACGGAATGGATTAGAATGGAAATTGGAATGCGATGGAAAGGAAGGTGGAATGGCATGGAATGGAATGTCCAATGGAATGTGGAATGGATTGGAATTGAAAGTGGAACGGAATGAGGAATGGAATGGAAAGGAAGGTGAAATGGAAAGGAATGGAATGTGGATTGGACTCTGGAATGGAATGTGCATTGGAATGTGGAATGGAATGTGGAATGAAATTTGCAGTGGAATGTGGAATGGAATGTGGAATGGAAAGTGGAATGGAATGGAATAGAATGTGGAATGGAACATGGAATGGAACGTGGAATGGAACATGGAAAGGAATGTAGAATGTAATGTGGAAGTGAAAGTGGTATGCAATGGAATGGAATGTGGATTGGAACGTGGAATGTAACACGGAATGGAAGATGGAATGTAACATGGAATGGAAAGTGGAATGGGATATGCAATGGAATGTGGAATGGAAAGTGGAATGGAGAGAAATGGAACGTGGAATGGAACGTGGAATGAAACGGAATGGGAAGTGGAATGGAACGTGGAAGAGAAAATGGAAAGAATGTGGAATGGAACATGGAATGGAATGTGGAATGTAATGTGGAAAGAAATGTGGCATGGAATGGAATGGAATGGAATGTGGAATGGAAAGTGCAATGGTTCCTGTAATTGAACGTGGAATGTATCGTGGAATGGAACTGGAACGGAATGTGGAATGTGGAATGGAATATGGAATGGAACATGAAATTGAATGGATTCGAAGGTTGAATGGAACGTGGAATGGAATGGAATGGAATGTGCAATGGAATGTAGAATGGAATGGAATGGAATATGGAAAGGAAAGGAATGGAATGTGGAGTGGAAAGGCATGGAACGTGGAATGGGACGTGGAATGGGAGGTGGAATGGGACGTGGAATGGAACATGGAATTCAATGTGGAATGGAGAGTGCAATGGAATGTCGAATTGAATGGAATGGAATGTGAAATGGAATGGATAGGAATGGAATGTGGAATGGAACGTAGAATGGAAAGTGGAATAGAATGGAATGGAACGTGCAATGGAATGTGGAATGGAATGAAATGGAACGTGGAAGTGAATGGAATGGAATGTGGAATGGAATGGAATGGATCGTGGAATTTAATGTACTGGAATGTGGAATGGAATGTGGAATGCAATGGAATGGAACATGGAATGCAACGTGGAATGGAAAGTGGAATGGATAATGGAATGGAACATGGAATGGAATGGAATGGAACGTGGAATGGAATGGAATGGAATGTGGAAAGGAAAGGAATGCAACCTGGAATGGGATGTGGAATGGAACATGGAATGCGACGTGCATTGGAAAGTGGAATGTAATGTGGAATGGAATGGAATGGAATGGAATGCAGAATAGAGTGGAATGGATTGGAACGGGAAATATAATGTGGAACGGAATATGAACGGGAATGTGGAATGGAATGTGGATTGGAATGAATTGGAACGCGTTTGTAATGGAAAGGAACGAGGAATGGAATGGAATGGAATGGCACATGGAATGGAACGTGGAATGGAACGTGTAATGGAGCATGGAATGGAATTTGTAATGGAATGTGGTATGAAAAGTGGAATGGAATGGAATGGAATGCAGAATGGAATGTGGAAATGAATGCAACGGAATGAGAACAGAATGTGGAATGGAATGGAATGGAATGTGGAATAGAATGTTGAATGGAATGTTGAATGGAATGTGGAATGGAATACGGAATGGAATGTGGAATGCAACGGAATAGAATGTGGAATGGAATGTTGAATGGACTGTGGAAAGGAACGTGGAATGGAATCTGGAATGGTATGTGGAGTGGAATGGAATGCAATGCGGAATGGAATGGAATGGAATGTGGAATAGAATAGAATGGAAGTGAATATGTAAGGGAATGTGGAATGCAATGTGGAATGCAATGGAATGGAATATGGAATGCAATTGAACTTTGAATGGAATGGAATGGAATGTGGATTGGAATGGAATGGAATGTGGAATGGAATGGAATGGAATGTGGAACGCAATGGAATGGAATGGTATGTGTAATTGAATGGAATGGAATGGAACTTTGAATGCAATGCAATGGAAGGGAATGTAACGTGGAATTGAATGCAAATGAATGGGGAAAGGAATGTGGAATTGAAAGTGGAATGGAATGTGGAATGGAATGAAATGAAATGTTGAATTGAATGGAATGGAATGTGGAATAGAATGGAATGGAATGGAATATGCAATGGAATGTGGAATGGAAGATGGAAAAGATTGGAATGGAACGTGGAATGGAATTGAACTTGGAATGGAATGGATGGAATGTGGATTGGAATGGATTGGAATGGAATGTGGAATGAAATGGATTGGAATGGAAAGAGAAATGGAATTTGGAATGGAATGTGGAGAGGAATGAAATGCACTGTGGAATGGAATGGAATGGAATGTGGAATGGAATGGAATGGAATTCAAAGTGAAATGGAATTTGCAATGGAATGAGGAATGGAATGAAATGGAATGTGGAACGGAATAGAATGGAATGTGGAATGGAAAGTGGAATCCAATGGAACATGGAATGGAATGTGGAAAGAAATGTGTAGTGGAATGTGGAATGGAATGTGAAATGAAATGTGGAATAGAATATGGAATGAAATGTAATATGGAATGCAGAATGGAAAGGAATGAAATGTCCAAAGGAATGTGGAATGGAATGGATTTGAATGCGGAATGGAATGAGGAATGGAATGGAAAGGAATGTGAAATGGAAAGAAATAGAACGTGGAATGGAATGAGGAATGGAATGGAATGGAATTGAAAGTGAAATGGAATGGATTGGAATGTGGAATGGAATGTGCAAAGGAATGCAATGTAGTGGAAAGTGGATTGGAATCTGGAATGGAATGGAATGTGGAATGGAATGGGTTGCAATGTGGAATGGAAAGTGGAATGGAATGGAATGGAATGGAATGGAAAGTGGAATGGAATGGATTGGAATATATAATGGAATGGAAATTGAATGGAATGCAATGTGGAATGGAATGGAATGGAATGTGGAATGGAATTGAATTGAACGTGGAATTGAATGGAATGGAATGAAATGGAACGTGGAATTGAATGGAATTGAAAGGGGAATGGAATGTGTAATGGAATATGGAATGGAATGGAATGGAGTGGAATGTGGAAAGGAACGGAATGCTATGTGGAGTAGAATAGAATGGAAGTGAATGTGCAATTGAATGTGGAATGGAATGTGGAATGCAGTGGAATGCAATGTGGAATGGAATTGAAATTGGATTGGAATGGAATGGAATGTGGATTGGAATGGGGATTGGAATGGAATGGAATGGAAAGTGGATTGGAATGGAATGGAATGGAATGTGGATTGGAATGGAATGGAATGGAATGTGGAGGGGAATGGAATGGAATGGAAACTGGAATGGAATTTGGAAAGGAATGTGCAATAGAATGAAATGGAATGTGGAATGGAGTAAAATGGAATGTGAAATGGAAAGTTGAATGGAATGGAACATGGAATGGAATGTGCAATGGAATGTGTAATGGAAAGTGGAATGGAATATGGAATGAAATGTAGGATGCAATGTGGAATGGAACGGAATGGAATGTGGAATGGAATGTGGAATGGAATGTGGAATGAAACGTGGAATGGAACGTGGAAAGAAATGGAATGGAAAGTGGAATGAAATGTGGAATGGAATGGAATAGAATGTGGAATGGAATCTGCAAAGGAATGTGGAATGGAATGGAATGGAATGTGGAATGGAAGCTGGAGTTGAATGGAAAGAAATGTGGAATGGAATGCAATGAAAAGTGCAATGGAATTTGGAATGTAATGGAATGTGGAAAGTAATGTGGAATGGAATGGAACTTGGAATGGAATGTGAAATGGAAAGGACTGTAATGTGGAATGGAATGTGGAATTGAAGGTGGAATGGAATGGAATGGAAAGTGGAAAGGATAGTGGAATGGAATGGAATGGATAGTGTAATGGAAATTATTGGAATGTGGAATATAATGAAAAGGAATGGAATGGAATGTCAATGGAATAGAATGGAAAGTGGAATGCAATGGATTGGAATGAAATGAGGAATGGAATGGAACGGAATATGGAATGCAATGCAATGGAATGAAATGAGGAACTGAAATGAATGGAATGTGGAATGGAATGGACTGGAATGTGCAATGGAATGGAAGAGAAAGTGGAATGGAATCTGTAATGGAATTCAATGGAATTTGGAATGAAATGGAATGGAACGTGGAAAAGAATGTGGAATTGAATGTGGAATGGAAAGTGGAATGGAATGGAATGGAATAAGGATTAAAGCGGAATGGTATGGAATGCAATGCGGAATGGAATGGAAAAGAATGTGGAATGCAATGGAATGGAGTGAAATGTGGAATTGAATGGAATGGAAAGTGGAATGGAATAGAATGGAATGTGTAATGGAATGGAATGGGACGTGCAGTGGAATGTAGAATGGAATGTGGAATTCCATGTGGAATGGAATGTGGAATGGAATGGAATGGAATGTTGACTGTAATGGAATGGAATATGGAATAGAATGGTATTGAATGGAATGTGGAATGGAAAGGAATGGAATGTGGAATGGATTTCAATGGAATGTGGAATGAAAGGTAATGGAACGTGGAATAGAATTTGGAATTGAATGTGGAATGGAAAGTGGAATGGAATGGAATGGAATGTGGAATAAAGCGGAATGGGATGGAATGCAATGTGGAATGGAATGGAATGGAATATGGAATTGAATGTGGACTGGAATGCGGAATGGAATGGATTGGAATGCTATA
This sequence comes from Pongo abelii, assembly GCF_028885655.2. NCBI lineage: Eukaryota > Metazoa > Chordata > Mammalia > Primates > Hominidae > Pongo > Pongo abelii. Next base: position 8,398,728 of record NC_071999.2, read on the forward strand.
GAAAGTGAAATGGAATTTAATGCAATGTGGAATGGAATGGAATGGAACATGGAATGGAACATGGAATAGAATGTGGAATGTGGAATTTAATGTGGAATTTAAAGTGGAATAGACAGGAATGGAATGGAAGGGAATGCGGAATGTAAAGTGGAATGGAATGTAGAATGCAGTGGAATGGAATGTGGAATGGAATGGAATGTAAAAGAACGTGGAATAGAATGGAATGGAATGGAATGGAATGCGGAATGGAAGGTGGAATGGAATATGGAATGGAATGTGGAATGAAATGTGGAATGAAATGGAATTGAATGTGGAATGAAATGTGGAATGGAATGGATTGGAATGTGGAATGGAATGTGGAATGGAATTTAAAAGAATGTGGAGTGGAAAGTGGAATGGAATGTGGAAAGGATTGTGTAATGGAATGTGGAATGGAAGGCGGAATGGAATGTGGAATGGAGTGTAGAATGGAAGTTGGAATGGAATGCAATGGAATTTACAATGGAACGAGGAATGGAAAGTGGAATAGAATGGATTGGAATGCATCGTGGAATAGAATGTGGAATGGAACGTGAAATGGAATGGAATGGAACATAGAATGGAACCTGGAACGGAACATGGAAAATAATGTGGAATTCAAAGCGGCATGGAATGTGGAATGGAAAGTGCAATGGAACGGAATGGAATGTAGAATGAAATGTGGAAAATTTGTAATGTGGAAAGGAATAGAATGGAATGTGGAATGGAAGGGAATGGAAAGTGAAAGGGAATGTAGATTGGAATATGGAAGGGAATGGCATGGAACGTGGAATGGAATGGAATGGAACGTGGAATGAAATGTGGAATGGAACGTGCAATGGAATGTCAGTTGGAATGGAATGCAACATTGAAGGCAATGGAACGGAATGTGGAATGGAATCGAATGGAAAGTGGAATGGAAAGTGTAATGGAATGTGGAATGGAATGTGGAGTGGAATGGAAAGGAATGTGGAATGGACGGTGGAATGGAATCTATTGAAATGTGGAATGGAATGTGGAATGGAATGTGGAATGGAATGTGGAATGGAATGTTGAATGGAATATGGAATAGACTGCAATGGAATGGAACTTATAGTGGAATGGAATGTGGAATGGAATGTGGAATGGAAAATGTAATGGAATGGAATGGAATGTGGAATGCAATGTGGAATGAAATGTGCAATGGGACGTGGAATGCAATGGAATGGAATGTGGAATGGAACTTGTAATGGTATGGAAAAGGACGCGCAATGGAATGTGGAATGGAACGTGGACAGGAAGGTGGAATGGAAGGGGGAATGGAACATGGAAGGGAATGTGCAATGGAATGTGGAATGGAAGGTGGAATAGTACATGTAAGGGAATGTGGAATGGAACGTGGAATGGAAAGTGGAATGGAATGGAATGAAACGTGGAATGGAATGGGATGGAATGTGGAATGGAATGAAATGTAATGTGTAATGGAATGCAATGTAATGTGTAATGGAATGGAATGGAATGTGGAATGGAATGGAATGGAATATGGAATGGAATGGAACGGAACGTGGAATAGAGTGTGGAATGGAATGTGGAAAGAAATTGAAAAGAATGTGGAATGGAATGGCATGGAATGTGGAATAGAAGGGAATGGAATGGAATTGAATGTGGAATGGAATGGAATGGAATGTGTAATGCAATGGAATGGAATGGAATGGAATAGAATGTGGAATGCAATGGAATGGAACATGGAAAACAATGTGGAATGCAATGTGGAATGGAATGTGGAATGTAATTGAATGGAATGTAGAATAAAGTGGAATGGAATGTGGAAGAGAATGGAATGGAATGAAATGTGGAATAGAACGGAATGCAATGGATTGGAATACGGAGAGTAATGGAATGGAATGTTGAAAGCAATATAATGGAATGGAAAGTGAAATTGAATGGAAAGGAACGTGGAATGGAAAGGAAGGGAATGTGGAAAGCAATATAATGGAACGGAATGTGAAATTGAGTGGAATGGAATGTGGAATGGAAAGGAATGGAATGTGGAAGTGAATAGAGTGGAAAGTAAAAGGGAATGTGGAATGGTATTTGGAATGGAATGGAATCGAATGGAATTGGAATGGAATGTAATGGATTATGGAATAGAATGGAATGTAATGGAATGTGGAATGGAATGTAATGGTTTGTGGAATAGAATGGAATGGAATGGAATGAAAAATGGAATGTGGAATGGAATGTGGAATGCAATGGAATAGAATGTGGAATGGAATGGAATGGAATGTGAAACGGAATGTAACGTGGAATGGAATGGAAAAACAAATTGAATGTGTAATGGAATGTGGAATGTAATGGAATGGAAAGTGGAATGGAATGGAATGGAATGTGAAACGGAATGCAAGCTGGAATGAAATGGAATGGAATGTGGATTGGAATGGAATGGAACGTGTAATGGAATAGAATGGAAAATGAATTGGAATGTGGAATGGAATGTGAAATGGAATGTGGAATGGAATTTGGAATGGAAAGTGGACTGGATTGTGGAAAGGAATGTGGAATGGAATGGAATGGAATGCGGAATGGAATGTGCAATGGAGCGTGGAATGGAAAGTGGAATGGATAGGCATGGAAAGTGTAATTGAATGTGGAATGGAATGTTGAAAGGAGTGTGGAATGGAATGTGGAATGGAATGTGGAATGGAATGTAGTGTAGTGTGGAAAGGATTGGAGTGGAATGTGGAATGGAAGGGAATGGAATGTGGTAAAGAATGGAATGGAAGGGAACGTGGAATGGAATATGGAATGGAACGTGCAATGTAATTGAGTGGAAAGTGGAATGGAATGGAATGGAATGTGAAACGGAATGGAAATTGGAATGGAATGGAATGGAAAGTGGATTGGGATGGAATGGAACGTGGAATGGAATGGAATGGAATGGAATAGAATAGAACATGGAGAGTAATGGGATGGAATGTGGAATGGAACATGGAATGGAATGGAATGGAATGCAATGTGGAATGTAATGGAATGGAATGTGGAATAGAATGGAATGGAATGGAATGGAATGCAAAATGGAATGGAATGGAATGTGGAATGCAATGGAATTGAAACGAATGTGGAATTGAATGGAATGGAATGCGGTACGGAATGGAATAGTATATGGAATGGAATGGAATGAAACGTAGAAAAGAATGTGGAATGGAATGAGGAATGGAATGGAATGGAATGTGTAGAATGTGTAACAGAATGGAATGAAATGGAATGTGGAATAGAATGTAATAAAATTGAATGCAATGCGGAATCGAATGGAATGGAATGTGGAATGCAATGTAATGGAATGGAATGTCAAATTCAATGGAATGGAATGTGGCACGGAACGGAATAGAATATGGAATAGAATGTAATGTTATGTGGAAAGGAATGGAGTGGAATGTGGAATGGAATGGAATGGAACTTGGAAAAGAATGGACTGGAAGTGAATGTGGAAAGGAATGTGGAATGGAACCTGCAATTTAAATGAATGGAAGGCGGAATGGAGTGGAATGGAATGTGAAATGGAATGGAAATTGGAATATAATGGAAGGGAACGTGGATTGGGATGGAATGGAATGAAATGGAATGTGGAATGGAATTGAATGGAATGTGGAATGGAATATGGAATGGAATGGAATGTAAAAGAATGTGGAATTTAAGTTGGAATGGAATAGAATGGAATATAATGGAGTGTGGAATGGAATGGTATGCAGAAAGGAATGGAATGGAATATGGAATGGTATGTGCAATGAAATGTAATGTAGTGGACGGTGGAATTGAAGTTGGAATGGAATATAACGGAAAGTGGAATGGAATTGAATGGAATGAGGAATGGAATGTCGAAAGGAATGGAATGGAATTCAATGTGGAATGGAATGAAATGGAATGTGCAATGGAATGTGGAATGGAATTCAATGGAATGAGGAATGAAATGTGGAATGAAATGGAATGTAGAATGGATTGGAATGGAATGCAATGTGTTATGGAATGGAATTGAATGGAATGAAATTGTAATGGAATGTGGAATGGAATGGAGAGGAATGTGTAATGGAATGTGCAATTGAATAGAATTGAGGGTGGAATGGAACGTGGAATGGAAAGTGGACTATACCGTGTATTGGAGTGTGGAATGGAATGCAATGGAAGGGAATGTGGAATGGAAAGTGGAATGCAATGTAGTGGAATGAGAAATGGAATGTGGAATGGAATGGAATGTGGAATTGAGTGGAAAGGAATGGAATGTTGAATGGAATGGAATATGGAATGGAATGTGGAATGGAATGCAATGGAATGTGGAATGGAATGTGGAATGGAATGGAATGTGGAATAGAATGTGGAATGGAATTGAATGGAATGTGGAATGGAATTGAATGGAATGAGGTAACAAATGAGAAATTGAATGCAATGGAATGTGGAATGGAATGTGGAATAGAATAGATTGGAATGTGGAATGGAATGGAATGGAATGGAATGTGAAATGGAATGAAATGGAATGTGAAATTCAATGGAATGGAATGGAATGTGGAATGGAATGGAATGAAATGGAATGTGGAAAGAATGGATAGAATTGTGGAATGGAATATGTAATGGAATGGGAGGCAATGTGGAATGGAATGTGGAATGGGATGGAATGCAATGTGGAATGGAATGTGGAATGGAATGAGAAACTGAATGTAATGCAATGTGTAATGGAAAGTGGACTGGAATGGATTGGAATGTGGGACGGAATGTGGAATGCTATGGGATAGAATGTGGAATGGATTGTGGAATGGAATGGAATGGAATGAGGAATGAAATTCAATGAAATGGAATGTTGAATGGTATGGAATGGAATGTGGAATTCCATGGAATGGAATGTGGAAAGGAATGGAATGGAAAGGAATGGCATGTGCAATGGAATGTTGAATGGAATGTGGAATGGAATGGAAATGAAAGTGGAATGGAATGGAATGAAGAATGGAATGTGGAATGGAATGAGGAATGCAATGGATTGTGGAATACAGTGGAATGGAATGGAATGTGGAATGGAATGGAATGGAATTTGGAATTGAATTGAATGGAATGTTGAATGGAATGGAATAGAATGGAATGGGAAATGGAATGTGGAATGGAATTTGGAATGGAATGCAATGTGGAATGCAATGGAATGGAATGTGGACGGAAAGGAATGGAATGGAGAATGGAATGGAATTTCAAATGCAATGTGGAATGCAATGTGAAACGGAATGTGGAATGGAATTTTAAATGGAATATGGAATGGAAAGTGAAATGGAATGTGGAATGGAATGTAAAATGGAATGTGGAATGGGATGTGCAATGGAACGTGGAATGGAATAGAATGGAATGTGGAATTGAATGGAATGGAATGCCGAATGAAATGCAATGGAATCTGGAATGGAATGGATGGTAGCACGCAATGGAATGGAACCCGGAATGGAATGGAATGGAACGTGGAATGGAATGGAATGGAATGCGGAAAGGAATGGAATGGAATGTGGAATGGAATGAAATGGAATGCGCAATGGAATGTGGAATGGAATTGAATGGAATGAGGAATGGAATATGGAATGGAATGGAAAGAATGCAATGTGTTATGGAATGGTGGTGAATGGAATGGAATTTGGAATGGAATGTGGAATGGAATGGAGTGGAATTTCTCATGGAATGTGGAATGGAATGGAATGGAATGGGGAATGAAATGTAGAACGGAGTGGATTGTGGAATGAAATGTAGAATGGAATGGAATGGAGTGTGGAATGCAACGTGGAATGAAAAGTGGACTAGAACGGGGAATGAAATGTAGAATGAAATAGAATAGAAGGGAATGTGGAATGGAAAGTGGAATGACATGGAGTGTAATGATAAATGGAATATGGAATGGATTGGAATGCGGAATGGAATGGAAAGGAATGGAATGTGGAATGGAATGGAATGGAATGGAATGGAATGTGGAATGGAATGCAATGGAAATTGAAATGGAAGTGAATGGAAGGGAATGGAATAGAATGTGAAAAGGAATGGAATGGAATGGGATGTGGAATGGAATGGAATGGAAAGTGGAATGGAAGGGAATGGAATGGGATGTGGAATGGGATGGAATGGAAAGTGGAATGGAAGGGAATGAAATGAAGTGTGGAATGGAATGGAATTTAACGTAGAATGGAATGGAATGGAATGTGGAAGGGAATGGAACAGAAAGTGAAATGGAATATCGAATGGAACGTGGAATGGAATGTGCAATGAAAAGTGGAATGGAACGGAATGGTATGTGGAAAGGAACACGGAATGGAATTGCATGGAATGTGGAATGGAATGGAATGTGGAATGGAATGTGGAATACAATGGAATGGAATGTGGAGTGGAATGTGGAATGCAACTTGGAATGAAACCTGGAATATAATATAACGTGGAATGGAATGGAATGGAATGGAATGTGGAATGGAATTGAATTTAATGGAATGCAATGTGGAATGGAATGTGGAATGGACAGGAAAAGAAAGGAATGGAAAGTGGAATGGAAAGGAATGGAATGTGGAATGGCATGTGGAATGGAAAGGTTTGGAATGCGAAATACAATGTGGAATGGAATGGAATGGAATGTGGAATGGAATGGAACAGAATGTGGAATTCAAAGGAAGGGAATACAATGTGGAATGGAATGGGATGGAATGGAATGTAATAGAATGTTTAATGGTATGGAATGCAATGTGGAATGGAAAAAGGAATGAAATGTGATGGAATATGTAATGGAAAGTGATGCAATGTGGAATGGAATGTGGAATAGAATAGAATGGAATGTGGAATAGAATGGAAAGGATTGTGGAATGAAATGGAATGGAATGTGTAATGGAATGGAATGGAATGTGGAATGCAATGGAATGGAATTTTATGGAATGTGGAATGGAATGCAATGGAATGTGGAATGCAATGTGAAATGGAATGGAATGGAAAATGGAATGGAACGAGGAATGGAAACTGTAATGGCACGTGCAAAGGAACGTGGAATGGAAGATGTAATGGAATGAGTAATGGAATGGAATGGAATAAGGAAAGAAATGGAGTGGAATGTGAAATTCAATGGAACGGAAGGGAAAGTGGAAGGGAATGGACTGGAATGGGATGGAATGGAATGTGGAATGGACAGAAATGGAAGGTGGAATAGAATGGAATGGAATATGGAATGGAATGTGGAGTAGAAGGAAATGTGGAATGTAATGGAATGGAATGTAGAAAGGAATGGAATGGGTTGGAATGTGGAATGGAGTAGAATGGAATGGAGTGGAATGTGGAATGCAGTTGAATGGAACGGTATGGAAGGTGGAATGCAATGTGGAATTTAACGGAATGAAACGTGGAATGGAATGGAACGGAATGGAATGTGGAATGGAATGGAACTCAATCTGGGATGTGATGTAATGGAATGTGGAATGGAATGTGGAATGGAAAGTGGAGTGGAATGGAATGGTATGTGGAACGGAAGGTGGAATGAAATGGATTAGAATGTAGAATGGAATGTGGAATGCAAAGGAATGTGGAACAGAGTGGAATGTAATGTGGAATGGAATGTGGAATGGAATGGGATGGAATGTGGAATTGAATGTGGAATGGAATGGAATTAAAAGTGGAATGGAATGTGGAATCGAATTGGCTGAAGTGTGGAATGGAATGCGGAATGGAATGTTGAATGGAATTGAATGCAGTGAGGAATGGAATGGAATGGAATGCGGAAAGGAATGTAATGGAATGTGCAATTAAAAGAAAGTAATGGGGAATGTAATGGAAAGGAATGTAGCATGAAATTGAATCGAAAGTATTGGAATGTGGAGTGGAATTGAATGGAACATGGTATGGAATGTGGAAGAGAAATTGGAATGGAATTGAACGGAATCTGGAATGGAATGTATATTGGAATGGAAAAGAATGTGGAATGGAATGGATTGGAATGTGGAATGCAATGGAATAGAATCACATGGAAGGTGGAATGGATTGGAATGGAATATGGAATGGAGTGGAATTTAATATGGAATGGAATGCAAAGGAATGGAATGTTTAATGGAATGGAATGGAATGGAATGGAATGGAATGGAATGTGGAATTGAATGAGAAATGGAATGTGGAAAGCATTGGAATGTGGAAAGAAATAGAATGTGGAATGTAACGTGGAATGGAATGTGGAATGTAGTGAGAAATGGAAAGGAATGGAATGTGTAATTTTACGTGGAATGGAACTGATTGAAATGTGGAATGGAATGTGGAATGGAAAGGAATGGAATGGAATGTGGAATGGAATGTGGAATGGAATGTGGAATGGAATGTGGAATGGAATGTGGAATGGAACATGAAATGGAATGAGAAATATAATGGAATGGAATGTGGAATGGTATGTGGAAAGGAATGGATTGAAATGTGGAATGGAATGTGGAATGGAATGGAATGGAATGGAATGTGGAATGGAATTGAATGGAATGTGAAATGGAAAGAGGAACGGAACGTGGATGAGAATGTGGAATGTGGAATTAAATGGAATGGAAAGTGGAAAGGAATCGAATGAACTGTGGAATGGAATGGAACGTATTGCAATATGGAATGGAATGGAATGTGAAATGGAATGGAATGGAACGTGGAATGGAAAGGAATGGAATGGAATGGAATGGAACATATTGCAAAATGGAATGGAATGGAATGTTGAATGGAATGGAATGGAACGTGGTATGGAAAGGAATGGAATGGAATGGAATGTGGAATTGAATGGAATGGTATCTGGAATGGAATGGAATGGAAACTGGAATGGAATGTGGAATGGAAAGTAATGTGAAATGGAATGGGGAATGGATAGGAAAGGAATGCGGAATAGAAGGGAATGTAATGTGGAATGGCATGCAATGGAATGGATGTGAATGTGGAATGGAATGGAATGGAATGCAGAATGGAAAGGAATCGAATGTGGAATGGAATGGAATGCTGTGGAATGTGGAATGGAAAGGAATGGAATGTGGGATGGAATGCTATGGAATGTGGAATAGAATGAAATGGAATGGAATGTTGAATGGAAAGGAATGGAATATGGAATGGAATGTGGAATTGAGTGGAATGGAATTTGGTTTGGAATGGAATGGAATGTGGAATGCAATTTCGAATGGAATGTCAAAAGTAAAGTGTAATGGAAAATAATGGAATGTGGAATGGAATGGAGTGGAATATGGAATGGAATGGAATGTAATGTGGAATGGAGGGTGGAACAGAATGGAATGGAATGTGGAATAGAATGTGGAATTGAAAGGAATGGAATATGGAATGGAATGGAATGGAATGGAGTGGAATGGAACGTGAAATGCAACGCGGAATGGAACGTGGAATGGAATGAGGAATGAAATGGAAATGAATGTGGAATGGAAGGTAATGGAATGTGGAATTGAATGTGGAATGGAATGCAAAGAAATGTGGAGTTGAATGGAACGGATGTGTAATTTAATGTAACGGAAAGTGGAATGGAATGTGGAATGGAATGAAATGGAATGGAACGGAACGTGAAATGTTATGGAAAGAAACGTGGAATGGAACGTGCAATGGAATGGAATGGAATGTGGAATGCAAAGTAGAGAGGAACGTGGAAGGGAATGGAACGAAAGTTGGAATGGAACGTGGAATGGAAGGTGGAATATAAGGTGGAAAGTAAAGTGGAATGGAATGGAATCGAATGTGGAATGGAATGGAATGCAATGTGCAATAGAATAGAATGGAATAGAATGTTGAATATAATGTGGAATGGAATGCAAAGGAATCCAGAATGGAGTGGAATGGAATGCAATGGAATGGAATGCAATGGAAAGTTGAATGGAACGTGGAATGCAACGTGGAATGGAATGTGGAATGGAAAGGAATCGAATGTGGGATGGAAGGGAATGGAATGTGTAATGGAATGGAATGGAATGGAATGGAATTTGGAATGGAATGTAATGGAATGTGGAATGGAATGGAATGTTATGGAAAGCGGAAAGGAATGGAATGGAATGTTATGGAAAGGGGAAAGGAATGGAATGGAATAGAAAGAAACTTGGAAGGTAATGGAATGGACTGTGGAATGGAATGGAATCGAATGTATAATGGAAAGGAATGAAATGGAATATGAAATGGTATGGAATGGAATGCAGTATGGTGTAGAATTGAATGTGGATTGGAATGGAATGCAATGGAATGGAATGTGGAATTGAATGAAATGGAAAGTGGAATGGAATGGAATTGAATGTGGAATGGAATGGAATGGAATGGAAGGTGGAATGGAATGTGAATTGGAATGTGGAATGGAAAGGGAAATGGAATGAAATGGAACATGGAATGGAATGGAATGGAACTTGGAATGGAATGGATTGGAACATGGAATGGAATGTGGAATTGAAAGTGGAATTAAACGTTGACTGGAATGTTGAATGGAATGGAATGTGGAATGGAATGTAATGGAATATGGAATGTAACGTGGAATGGAAAGAAACGGAAGGTTGAATGGAACACTGAGTGGAACCACTAATGCAACGTAGAATGGAACGTGGAATGGAATGGAATGGAACGTCAAATGGAAAGTAGAATGGAACGTGGAATGGAATGGAATGGAACGTGAAATGGAATGTGGAATACAATGGAAATGAAAGTTGAATGGAATGGGATGGAATGTGGTAAGGAATGTGGAAAGTAATGGAATGGAATGTGGAATGGAATGTGGTATCAGATGTGGAATGGAATTTAATGGAGTGTGGAATGGAATGTGAAATGCAATGGAATGGAATGTGAAAGGGAATGTGTCATGAAATGTGGAATGGAATGTGGAATGAAATGTGGAATGAAATAGAATGGAATGTGGAATGGAAGGTGGAATGGAATGTGGAATGGAATGTGCATTGTAATGGAATGGAATGTGGAATGGAATGTGGAATGGAATGGAAAGGAATGTGGAATGGACGCTGGAATGGAATCTATTGAAATGTGGAATGGAATGTGGAATGGAATGTGGAATAGAATACAATGGAATGGAAATTATTGTGGAATGGAATGTGGAATGGAAAATGTAATGGAACGGGATGGAATGTGGAATGCAATGTGGAATGAAATGTGCAATGGGACGTGGAATGCAAAGGAATGGAATGTGGAATGGAACTTGTAATGGTATGGAATAGGATGCGCACTGGAATGTGGAATGGAACGTGGAAAGGAAGGTGGAATGGAAGGGGGAATGGAACATGGAAGGGAAAGTGCAATGGAATGTGGAATATAAGGTGGAATAGTATGCGGGAGGGAACGTGGAATGGAACGTGGAATGGAACGTGGAATGGAATGGAATGAAACGTGGAATGTAATGGGATGGAATGTGGAATGGAATGCAATGGAATGTGGATTGGAATGGAATGGAATGCGGAATTGAATGGAATGGAATATTGAATGGAATGTAATGGAACGTGGAATAGAATGTGGAATGGAATGTGGAAAGAAATGGAAAGGAATGTGGAATGGAATGGCATGGAATGTGGATTAGAAGGGAATGGCATGGAACTGAATGCGGAATGGAATGGAATGGAAAGTGTAATGCAATGGAATGGAATGGAATGAGAAATTGAATGGAATGGAACGTGGAATGGAATGCAATAGAATGCGGAATGCAATGCAAGGGAACATGGAATAGAATGTGGAACGGAATATGGAATGGAATGTGGAATGTAATTGAACGGAATGTGGAATAAAGTGGAATGGAATGTGGAACAGAATGGAATGGAATGAAGTGTGGAAAAGAATGGAATGCAATGGAATGGAATATGGAAAGTAATGGAATGGAATGTGGAAAGCAATATAATGGAATGGAATGTGAAATTGAATGGGGAGGAATGTGGAATGGAAAGGAATGGAATGTGGAAGGGAATGGAATGGAAAGTAAAAGGGAATGTGGAATTGTATTTGGAATGGAATGGAATGGAATGGAATGTGGAATGGAATGAAATGGATTGTGGAATAGAATGGAATGGAATGGAATGAGAAATGGAATGTGGAATGAAATGTGGAATGGAATGGAATAGAATGTGAAATGGAATGGAATGGAATGTGAAATGCAATGTAACGTGGAATGGAAAGGAATGAGAAATGGAATGTGGAATGGAATGTGGAATGTAATGGAATGGAATGTGGAATGGAATGGAATGGAATGTGAAATGGAATGTAACGTGGAATGAAATGGAACGGAATGTGGATTGGAATGGAATGGAACGTGTAATGGAATGAAATAGAAAATGAATTGGAATTTGGAATGGAATGTGAAATGGAAGGTGGAATGGAATGTGCAAAGGAAAGTGGAATGGATTGTGGAAAGGAATGTGGAATGGAACGGAATGGAATGTGGAATGGAATGTGCAATGGAGTGTGGAATGGAAAGTGGAATGGATCGGCATGGAAAGTGTAATTGAATGCGGAATGGAATGTGGAATGGAATGTTGACTGGACAGTGGAATGGAATGTGGAATTGAACGGAATACAGTGTGGGAAAAAGTGTCGAATGGAACGGAATGGAATTTGGAATGGAATGTAGAATGGAACGTGAAATGGAGTGGAATTGAATGTAGAAATGAACGTGCAATGGAATGTAATGAGACATCGAATGGAAAGTGGAATGGAACGTGGAATAGAATAGAATGCAACGTGAAATAGAACGTGGAATTGAATGTGTAAAGGAATGGAATGGAATGTGGAATTGAATGTGTAAAGGAATGGAATGGAATGTGGAATGCAACGGAATAGGGAATGGAAAGGAATGGAATGTGAAATGGACTGGGGAATGGGATGTGAAATGGAAACAGGAATTGAATGTGGAATGGAATGGATGTAACGTGGAAAGAAATGGAATGGAACGAGGAATGGAACGTGGAATGGAACGTGGACAGCGACGTGGAATGGAAGGTGTAATTGAATGAAATGCCATATGGAATGGAGAGGAATGCAATGTGGAATCAAATGTGGAATGGAATGGAATGGAATATGGAATGGAATGAGGAATGGAATGTTGAATGGAATGGAATGGAGGGTGGAATTGAATGGAATGGAATGAAATGCGAAATGCAATGTGGAATGGAACGTGGAACGGCAGGAAATGGAATGGAGAATGGAATAGAATGGAATGTGGAAAGGAATGGAACGGAACATGGAATGGAAGGTGGAACAGAACGTGGAATGGAGAGTGGAATGGAATGTGGAATGGAAAGGAATGCAATGTGGAATGGAATGTGGAATGGAATTTAAAGGAATGTTCAAAGGAATATGGAAGAGAATGTGGAAGGGAATGTGGAATGGAACGCAATAGAATGTGGAATTGAATGTCAAATGGAAAGTGGAATGGAAAGTGGAAAGGAATGGAATGGAAAGTGGAATGGAATGTGGAATGGAACGTGGAATGGAATATGAAATGGAACGTGGAATGCAATGTGAAATGGAACGTGGAATGGAATGTGAAATGGAATGAAATTGAACATGGAATGTAACGTGGAATGGAATGTGGAATGCAATGGAATGGAATGTGGAATGGAATGTTGAACGGAATGGAATGTGGAATGGAATATGCAACTGAATGGAATGGAATGTGCAAAGGAATGTGGAATGGAATGTGGAAGGGAATGCAGTGGTATGTCAAATGGAATGCTCAATGGAATGTGAAATGGAAAGTGGAAAGAAATGTCGAAGGGAATGGAATGGAACATGGAAAGGAATGGAATGGAACGTGTAATGGGTCGTGGAATGGAATGCAGAAAGCTATGTGGAAAGGAATGCAATGGAATGAGGAATGGAATGTGAAATGGAATGTGGAATGGAATGGAATGGAAAGGATTGTGGAATGCAATGTGAAATGAAACCCAGAATAGAATTTAATATAATGGGGAATGGAACGTGGAATTTAACTGAATGGACTTTGGAATGGAACGTAGAATAGAACGTTGAATGGAATGTGGAATGGAATGGAATGGACTGTGGAATCTAAAGTGGAACTCAATGGAATGGAATGGGGAATGGAATGGAATGGAATGTGAAACAGAATGCTGAATGGAACATGAAATGGAATGTAGAATGGAATGCAATGCAATGTGGAATGGTATGGTATGGAATGAGTAATGGAATGTGGAACGGAATGTGGAACGGAATGGAATGAAATGTGGAATGGAATGGAATAGAATGTGGAATGGAATGGAATGGAAAGTGGAATGTAAAGTAGAATGTAACGGAATGGGATGGGGAATGGAATGGAATGGAATGTGAAATGCAACATGGAATGGAATGTAAAGTGGAATGTGGAATGGAGTGGAATGCAATGAGGAATAGAATCGAATAGAATGTGGAATGCAATGCGGAACGGAAAGTGGAATGCAATGTGGAAAGGAAAGTGGAATGGAATGTGAAACGGAATGTGGAATTGAAAGGAATGGAATGTGAAATTGAATGAAATGGAATGTGGAAGGGAATTTGGAATGGAATGGAATGCAACGTGGAATTTAATGTGGAATGGAAAGGAATGCAATGTGGAATGGAATGTGGAATGAAACAGAGAATGGATTAGAATGGAATGTGGAATGGAATGGAACAGAATGGTATGGAATGATTAATGGAATGGAATGGAAAGTGGAATGGAATGGAATGGAATGTGGAATGGAATGTGGAATGGAATGGAATGGAATGTGGAATGGAATGAAATGGAAGGTGGAATGGAATGTGGAATGGAATGTGGAATGGAATGGAATGAATTGTGGAATGAAATGTGTTTTGGAATGTAATGAAATGTGGAATGGAATGGACTGGAATGTGGAATGGAATGTGGAATAGAATTTAATGGAAAGTGGAATGGAACGTGGAATGGAAGGGAATGGAATGGAGTGGAATGTGGAAAGGAATGGAATGGAATGTGGAATGGAATGTGGAAAGGAATGTGGAATGGAATGGAATGAAATGTGGAATGGAATGTTGTTTGGAATAGAATGGATATGGAGTAGAATGGAATGGACTGCGGAATGGAATTTGGAATGGAATGTTGAATGGAATGTGGAATGGAATGGAATGGAAGGAATGTGGAATGTCATGTGAACTGGCTTCCAATGGAATGTGGAATGGAAATTGGAAAGAAATGCAATGGAATGAGAATGGAATGTGGAATTGAAAGTGTAATGCAAATTGGAATGGACTGTGAAATGGAATGTGGAATGGAATGTGGAAAGGAATGTGGAATGGAATGGAATGGACTTTGGAATGGATTGTGGAATAGAATGGAATGCAATGTGGAACAGAATGTTTAATGGAAAGTGGAAAGGAATGGAGTGGAATGTCGAATGGAATGTGGAATGGAAAGTGGAATGTAATGTGGCATGGAACGGAATATAATGTGGAATAGAATGTGGAATGGAATGTGGAAGGGAAAGTGGAATAGAATGGAATGGAATGTGGAATGGAACGTGAAATGCAATGTGGAATGGAACGCAATATAATGTGGAATGTAATGTGGAATGGAATGTGGAAGGAAAACTGGAATAGAATGGAATGGAATGTGGAATGGAACGTGGAACGGAACATGGAATGGGACGTGGAATGGAACTTGGAACGGAACATGGAATGGAACGTGGAATGGAACATGGAATGGAAAGTGGAATGTGCTGTTCAATGGAATATGGAACGGAAAGTTGAATGGAATGGAATGGAACGTGGAATTGAATGTCAAAAGGAATGGAATGGAAACTGGAATTGAAGGGAGAATGCAACGTGGAAAGGAAAGTGGAATGGAAGGTGAAATCGAATGTGGAATGGAATGTGGAAGGGAATGTGGAGTGGAATGTAATGGAATGGAATGGAATGTGGAATGGAACGTGCAATGTATCGTGGAATTGAATGTGGAATGGATCGTGGAATGGAATGTGGAATGGAACGTGCAATGTATCGTGGAATTGAATGTGGAATGGATCGTGGAATGGAATGTGAAATGGAATGTGGAAAGGAACGTGGAATGGAATACGGAATGGAACGTGAAATTGAATGGAATGGAATGTGGAATGGAACGTAGAATGTAATGCAATGGAATTTGGAATGGAATGGAATGCAAAGTGAAATGGAATCTGGAAAAGAAAGTGGAATGGAATGGAATGGAATGTAGAATGGAACGTGGAATGGAATGTGCAACGGAATGTGGAATGGAATGGAATGTAATATGGAATGCAATGTGGAATGGAACGGAATGTAATGTGGAATGTAATGTGAAATGGAATGTGGAATGGAATGGAATGGAATGTGGACTAAAACGAGGAATGGAATGGAATGGAAGGTGGAATGGAACTTGGAATGGAATGTGGAATGGAACGTATAATGGAAAGTGGAATGGTATGTGGAATGGAATGGAATGGAATCTGGTATGGAATGGGGAATGGAATGTGGAACGGAATGTGGAATGGAATGTGGATAGGATAGTGGAATGCAATGGAATGGAATGCGGACTGAAACGAGGAATGGAATGGAATGGAAGGTGGAATGGAACATAGAATGGAATGTGGAATGAAATGTGTAATGTAATGTGGAATGGAATGTTTAAAGGAATGGAATGTAATCTGCAATGGAATATGGAATGGAATGTGGAATGGACTGTGTAATGGAATGGAATGGGATGTAGAATGAAATGGGGAATGGAAAGTCTAATTGAATGTCGAGTGGAGTGTGGAATAGAACGTGGAATGGAACAAGAGTTGGAACGTTGAATGTGATGTTCAATGGAATATGGATTTGAAAGTTGAATGGAATGGAATGGAACGTGGAATTGAACGTGGAAAGGAATGTAATGTGATGTGGAATGGATCGTAGAATGGAACATGGAAAGGAATGTGGAATGGAACGTGGAATGGAATGTGGAATACAATGTGGAAGGAAATGTGGACTGGAATGGAGTGGAATGGAATGGAATGTGGAATGGAACGTCCAATGTATGGTGGAATTGAATGTGGAATGGAACGTGGAAAGGAACGTGAAATGGAATGCAGAATGGAATGTGGAATGGATTATGGAATGGAACATGAAATTGAATGGAATCGAATGTTAAATGGAGCATGGAATGGAATGGAATGGAATGTGGAATGGAACGTGGAATAGAATGTGTAACGGAATATGGATTGGAATGGAATGGAATGTGGAATGCAATGTGGAATGGAACGGAATGTGGAATGGAATGTGGAAAGTAAAGTGGAATGTAATGCAATGGAATGTGGACTGAAACGAGAAACGGAATAGAATGGGAGGTGGAATGGAACTTGGAATGGAACATGGAATGGAATGTGGAATGGAATGTGAAATGGAATTTGTAATGGAATGTGGAAAGGAAAGTGGAATGTAACGGAATGGAAGGTGGACTGAAACGAGGAATCCAATGGAACGGAAGGTGGAATGGAAACTGGAATGGAACATGGATTGCAATGTACAATGGAATGTGAAAAGGAATGGAATAGAATCTGGAATGGAATGTGGCAAGGAATGAGGAATGGAATGTGGAATGGAATGGAATGGGATGTAGAATGAAAAGTGGAATGGAATGTGGAATGGAAGGGAATGGGATGTAGAATGAAATGTGCAATTGAATGTGGAATGGAATGTGGAATGGGATGTCGAGTGGACTGTGTAATTGAATGTGAAATGGAACGCAATGGAATGTCGAATGGAATGTGGAATGGAAGGTGGAAGGCAACTTGAAATGTAAGGGAAAGGAAATTGGAATGGAACGTGGAATGGAATGGAGTGGAACATGGTATGGGACATGGAATGGAACGTGGAATGGAATGGAATGGAACGTGGAATGTAATGTGGAGTGGAATGTGAAAATCAATGGAATGTGGAAAGAAATGGAATGGAATGTTTAATGGAATGCAAAGGAATGTAGAATGGAATGGAATGGCATGTGATATGGAATGAGGAATGGAATGCGGAATGGAATGGAAAGGAAAATGGAATGGAATGGAATGGAATGGAACGTGGATTGGAATGTGGAAAGGAATGGAATGGAAAATGGAATGGAATTGAATGGAATGTGGAATGAAATTTAATGGAATGGAACGGAATCTGGAGTGGAATGTGGAATGGAATGGAATGGAATGTGGAATGGAATGGAATGGAATGTGGAATGGATTTTGGAATGGAATGGAATGCAATGTGGCATGGAATGAGGAATGGAATGGAATGGAATGTGGAACGGAACGTCGAATTTTATGGAATGGAATGTGGAATGGAATGTGGAATGGAATGTTGAAAGGAAAGCAATGAAATGAGGAATGGAATGTGGAATGGAAAGGAATGGAATGTTAAATGGAATGGAGTGGAACTTCGAAAAGAATGTGGAATGGAATGTGGAAGGGAATGTGGAATGGAATGGAATGGAATGTGGAGTGGAATGGAATGGAATATGGAATAGAATGGACTGGAATGGAATGGAATGCGGAATTGAATGGGATGGAATGTGGAATGCAATGGAATGGGATTAAATGTAGAATTCAATGGAATGGAATGTAGAAAGTAATGGAATAGAATGTGGAATTTTATGAAATGCAAAGTGGAATAGAATATGGAATAGAATGTGGAATGGAATGTGGAATGTAATTCAATGAAATGTGGAATGTAACAGAATGGAAAGTGGAATAGAATGCAATGGAATGGAATGTGGAATAGAATGGAAGGCAATGGAATGGAATGCGGAATGGAATGGAATGGAATGTGTAATGCAACGGAATGGAATGAAATGTGGAATTAAATGGAATGGAATGTCGAACGGAATGGAATAAAATGTGAAAAGGAATGGAATGGAAGGTGGATTAGAATGTGGAATGGCATGTGGAATGGAATGTGGAATGTAATTGAATGAAATGTGGAATATAATGGAATGGAATGTGGAATGGAATTGAATGGAATGGAATGTGGAATAGAATGGAATGCAAAGGAATGGTATGTGGAATGGAATGTAATAGAATGTAGAATGGAATCTTGATTGGAATGTGGAATGGAATGTGGAATGAAATGTGGAATGGAAAGGAATGTAATGTGGAATGCAATGTGGAATGGAATGTGGAATGGAAAGTGGAAAGGAATGGAATGGAAAGTGGAATGGCACATGCATTGGAATGAAATGGAACGTGGAGTGGAAAGTGGAATTGAACGTGGAAGGGAACGTGGAATGGAATGTAATGTGGAATGGAATGTAATGTGGAATGGAATTTGAAATGGAATGTGGAAAGGATAGTTGAATGGAATGTTGAATGGAATGGAAAGGAATGTGTAATGGAATGTGGAATGGAATCTGGAATGGAATGTGGAATGGAAAGTCAAAGTGAAAATGAAAGGGAATGGAATGGAATGTGGAATGGAATGTGGAATAGAATGTGGAATTGAATGTGCAATGGAAAGGAATGGAATGTGGAATGCAATGTGGAATAGAATTTGGAAAGTAATGTGGAATGGAATTGAAGGTGGAATGGAATGGATTGGAATGTGGAAAGAATTGTGGAAAGGAATGAAAAGGAATGCGGAATGGAAAGGAAAGGAATTTGGAATGGAATGTGGAATGGAAAGGAATGGAATGTGGAATGGCATGTGGAAAAGAGTGTGGAATGGAATGTGGAATGGAAAGTAAAAATATGTGGAAAGAAATGTGGAATGGAGTGTGGAATGTAATGGGGAATGGAATGGAAAGGAATGTGGAATGGAATTTGGAATGGAATGTGCAATGGAATCGAGTGGATTGTGGAATGGAATTGAATGGAATGCTGTGGAATATGAAATGGAATGTGGAATGGAATGTGAAATGGAATGTGGAAACGAAGGTGGAAAGCAATGGAATGGAAAGCGGAATGGAATGTGGAATGGAATGGAGTGGAACGTATAATGCAGTGTGTGGTGCAATGGAATGGAATTTGGAATGGATTGTGGAATGGAACGTGGAAAAGAATTTGGATTGGAATGTGGAATGGAATGTGGAATGTAGTTGAAAGGAATGTGGAATGGAATGGAATGCAATGTGGAATATATTTTGGATTGGAATGTGGAATGGAATGTGGAATGTATTTGAATGGAATGTGGAATGGAATGCAATGGAATGTAGAATTGAATGGAATGGAATGGAACGCAGAAAAGAATGGAATGGAATGGAATGCGGAATGGAATGGAATGGAATGTGGAATGCATTGAAATGGAATATGGAAACCATGTAATGGAATGGAATGTAAAAAGGAATGGAATGGAATGCAGCATGTACTGGAGTGGAATGTGGAATTGAATGGAATGGAAAGTGGAATGGAATGTGGAATGGAATGTGGAATGGAATGGAATGGAATGTGGAATGGAATGGAATGGAATCTGGAATAGAATGGAATGAAATGGAATATGGAATGGAATTCAATGGAATGCGGAATCGATTAGAATGGAATGTGGAATGCAATGTAATGTAATGGATTGTGAAATTAGATGGAATGGAATGGGGAATGGAATGGAATGTAATGTGGCAAGGAATGGAATGTGGAATGGAATGGAATGGAATGTGGAATAGAATGGAATAGAATGGAATGTGGAATGGAAAGTGGAATTGATTGTGGAATGCAATGGAATGGAATGTGGATTGGAATGGAATGGAATGTGTAATGGAATGCAATGGAACGGAATGGAAATTGAGATGGAATGTGGCATGGACTGTGAAATGGAATGTGGAATGGAATGTGGAATGGAAAGTGGAATGGAATGAAATGGAACGTGGAATGGAATGCAATGGATGGTAGAATGGAATGGAATGGAAAGTGGAATGGATCGTGGAATGGAACGTGGAATGGAATGTGGAGTGGAATGTAATGTGGAGTGGAATGGAATGGAAAGTGGAATGGAATGTGGAATGGAATGTTGAGCAGAATGGGGAATGGAATGTGGAATCTAACATATTGGAATGTGGAATGGAATGTGGAATGGAAAGGAATGTAATGTGAAATGTAATGTGGAATGGAATGTTAAATGGAAAATGGAATGGAATAGAATGCAA
This sequence comes from Pongo abelii, assembly GCF_028885655.2. NCBI lineage: Eukaryota > Metazoa > Chordata > Mammalia > Primates > Hominidae > Pongo > Pongo abelii. The sequence continues at coordinate 8,419,813 of NC_071999.2, forward strand.
TGTGGAATGGAAAGTGGTAAGTAATGGAATGGAACGTTCAGTGGAACGTGGAATGCATTATGGAATGGAAAGTGGAATGGAATGAAATGTGAAATGGACGTAATGGAATGTGGAATGGAATGTGAAATGGAACGTGGAATTGAAGGTTGAATGGAATGGAAAGGAATGTGGAATGGAAGGTGGAATGGAATGTGGAAGGGAACATGGAATGCAATGCAATGGAATGTGGAATGGAATGTGGAACAGAATGAGGAAGGGAATGTTGAATGCAATGCAATGGAATGTGTAATGGAATGTGGAATAGAATGTGAAATGGAATGTGCAGTGGAATGGAATGTGTAATGGAATACATTGGAATGTGGAAAGGAATGTTGAATGGAATGCAATGGAATGTGGCATGGAAAGGAATGGAATGTGGAATGCAACGTGGAATGTAATGTGGAATGAAATGGAATGGAATGTGGATTGCAATCTGGAATGGAGTGTGGAAAGGAATGAGGAATGGAAAGGAACTGAATGTGGAATGGAAAGGAATTGAATGAGGAATGGAATGTGGAATGCAATGAGCAATGGAATGGAATGCATTGTGGAATGGAAAGGAATGGAATAGTATGGAATATGGAATGTAGTGGAATGGAATGTGGAATGGAACGTGGAAAGGAGCGTGGGAGTGAACGAGGAATGCAACATGGAATAGAAGGTGGAATGGAATGCAATGGAACGTGGAATGGAACGTGGAATGGAGTGGAATGGTATGTGCAATGGATTGGAATGTGGAATGGAATGGAATGGTATGTGGAATGGATTGGAATGTGGAATGGAATGGAATGGAATGGAGTGTGGAATTGAAGTTGGAATGGTATGGAATGGAATGTGGAATGGAATGTGGAAAGGAGTGTAGTGGAATGTGGAAAGGAAGGTGGAATGGAATAGAATGTGGAATGGAATGGAATGAAACGTGGAATGGAACGTGGAATGCAATGTGAAATGCAACGTGGAATAGAATGGAATGGAATGTGGAATGGAACGTGGAATGCAATGGAATGGAAAGCGGAATTGAAAGTGGAATGAAATGTGTAATGGAATGTATTTGATAATGGAATGAAATGTGCAAAGTAATGGAAAGGAACGTACAATGGAATGTGGAATGGAATATGGAATGGAAGGTGGAATGGTACATGGAATTGAATGGGATGTGGAATGGAATGTTGAATGGAATGGAATTGAATGGGGAAAGAAATGTGAAATGGAACGGAATGGAATGCGGTACCGAATGGAATGGAAAGTTGAATGGGATATGGAATGGAATGGAATGGAACGTGGCATGGAAAGTGGAATGCAATGGAACGGAATGTGGAATGCAATGTGCAATGAAATGTGGAATGGAATGTGGAAAGGAATGTGGAATAGAACGGAATGGAATGTGGAATTGAATGTGGAATGCAATGTGGAATGGAAAGTGGAATTGAACGTGGATTGGAATGGATGGAACGTGGAATAGAATGTGGAATGGAATGGAATGGAATGTGGAATTGAATGTGGAGCAGAAAGCAATGGAATGTGGAATGGAATGGAATGGAACATGGAATGGAATGTGAGACGTAATTGAATGCAATCAAATGGAATGTGGAATGGAATGTTGAATGGAATGGAATGGAAGGTGGAATGGAATGTGCAAGGTAACGTGGAATGGAATGCAATGGAATGTGGAATGGAATATGAAATGGAAAGTTGAATGGAAAGTGGAATGGAACATGGAATGGATTGGAATGAAATATGGAATTGAATGGAATGTAATGTGGAGTGGAATGTGGAAAGAAATGGAATTGATTGTCGAATGGAATGGAATGGCTTCAGGAATCGAAAGTGAAATGGAATGTGAAATGGAATGTGAAATGTAATGGAATGGAATGTTTAATTGAATGGAAAGGAATGTGGAATGGAATGGGGAATGTAATGTGGAATGGACCGAGGAACGGAAAGCAATGGAATGTGGAATAGAACGTGGAATGGTATGGAATGGAACGTGGAATGGAACATTGAATGGAACGTGGAATGGAACGTGGAATGTAATGTGGAATGGAAGGTACAATGGAATGTGCAATGGAAAGTGTATTGGAACGATGAATTGAAAGAAATGGAACCTGGAATGCAACATGGAACAGAATGAAATGCAACGTGGAATGGAATGTGGAATGGAATGCGGAATGGAACGTGGAATGGAATGTTATGTAATGTGGAATGGAATGTGGAATGGATTTCAATGGAATATGGAACGGAATGTGAAAAGGAATGTGGAATAGAAGGGAAAGTAATGTGGAATGGAATGTGGATTGGAATTGAATGGAATGAGGAATGGAAAGGAATGGAATGTGGAATGGAATGTGGACAGGAATGCATTGAAATGTGGAAAGGATTGTGGAAAGGAATGGAACGGAATGGAATATGGAATGGAATGTGGAATGCAATGTGGAACGGAATGTGGAATGGAATGTCGACAGGAATGCAATGGAATGTGGAATGGAATGTGGAATGGAGTAGAATGGAATGTGTAATGGAATGTGGATCGGAATGTGGATCGGAATATGGACAGGAAAGCAATGGAATGTGGAAGGGAATGTGGAATGGAATGTAATGCAATGTGGAATGGAATAGATTGGAATGGAATGTGGAATTGAGTGCAATGGAATAGAATGAAATGTAAGGTAATGTGGAATGGACCATGGAATGGAAGGTGGAATTGATTGGAATGAAATCTGGAATGGAATGGAATGGAACATTGAATGGAAAGGAATGGAATGTGTAATGGAAAGGAATATAATGTGGAATGCCATGGAATGGTATGGAATGTGGAATAGAATGGAATGGAATGGAATGCAATGTGCAATGGAATGGATTGGAATGTGGAACGGAATAGAAGAGAATGTGGTCTGGAATTGAATGGAATGCGGACTGGAATGTGAAATGGAATGTGGTATGGAGTGGAATGGAATGTGGAATGGAATGTTGAACAAAATGTGGAAGGGAATGTGCAATGAAATGTGGAAAGGAATGTGGAATTGAACGGAATGGAATGTGAAATGGAATGCGGAATTGAATGTGTAATGGAATGTAAAATGTAATGCAATGGAATGAGGAATTGAACGTCGAATTGAATGGAATGGAAAGTGGAATGGAATGTGGGATGGAATGTGTAGTGGATTGTGGTATGGAATGTAGAAAGGAATGTTGAATAGAATGGAGTGGAATGTGCGATGGAATGTGAAATACAGTGCAAAGAATCTGAAATGGAATGTGGATTGGAATTTGTAATAGAAAGTGGAATGCAACTTGGAATGGAAAGTGGAATGGGATGGAATGGAACGTGTAACGGAATGCGAAATGGAAAGGGATGCAATGTGGAATGGAATGGAATGGAATGTGGAATGAAATGGAATGGAATGTGCAATGGAATACGGAAAGGAAAGTGGAATGGAATGGAATGGATCGTGTAATGGAAGGTGGAGTGTAATTGAATCGACCTTGGAATGGAAAGTACAATGGACATTGGAATGGAATGGAATGGAACGTGGAATGGAATTAAATGTTGAATGGAATGGAAGGGAAAGTGGAATTGAATGTGGAATGGAATGGAATGAAATGGTGAATGGAATGGAATGGAATGTGTAATGGAATGTGGAATGGAGTGGAAGAGAACGTGGAAAGGAATGTTGAACAAAATGTGGAATGGAATGTGGAATGGAATGTGGAATGGAATGTGCAATGGAACGTGGAATAGAATGGAATGGAATGTGAAATGGAATGTGGAATGGAATGGAATGGAACGTTAAATGGAAGGGAATGGAATGTGGAACGGAAAGTGGAATGGAATGTGGAAGTAAATGTGGAATGAAATGTGGAATGGAATCTGGAATTTAATGGAATGGAATGTGAAGAGGAATGGAATGGAACGCAATGGAATGTGGAATGGAGTGTGGAATAGAATGTGGAATGGAATGTGAAACGTAATGTGGAATGGAACGGAAGGAAACATGGAACGGATTGTGGAATGGAATGTGGAATGGAGTGTGGAATGGAATGTGTAATGGTACGCAATGGATAGTGAAATGGAATTTGGAATGGAATGTGGAATGGAATGTCAAATATAATAGAATTGAAAGTGGTAAGGAAAGGAATGGAACGTGGAATGGAATGTGGCATGGAAAAGAATGGAATGCGGAATGCATTGTGGAATGGAATGTGGAATGGAATTTGCAGTGGAATGTGTAATGGAATGTGGATAGGAATGTGTAATGGAAAGTGGATGGGAACGTGGAATGGAACGCGGAATGTAATGGAATTGAACGTGTATTGGAATGTGGAATAGAATGGAATGTGTAATGAAATGTGGAATGGAATGTGGAAAAATGTGGAAAGGAAAGGCGTGGAATGTGGAATGGAATGTGCAATGGAATGGAATGGAATGCAATGTGGAACGGCATGCAGAATGGAATGTGGAATGGAACGCAATGTAATCTGGAATGGAATGGCGAATGGAATGTTGAAAGGAAAGTGGAATGCAATGGAATATAAGGTTGAGTGGAACGTGGAATGATATCAAATGGGACTTGGAATAGAACGTTGAATGGAACGTGGAATGGAATGTGGAATGGAATGGAATGGAAAGGGGAAAGGAATGTAATGGAATGTGGAATGGAATGCGAAATGTAATGTGGAACAAAATATGGAATGGAAGAGAATGGAATGTGGAATGCAATGTGGAATGGAGTGTGGAATGGAACGTGTAATGGAACAGAATGGAATGTTAAAAGGAATGTGGAATGGAAAGTGGAATAGAAAATCAAACGCAATGGAATGGAATGTTTAATTTAATGTGGAATGCAATGGAATGGAATGTGGAATGGAATGTGAGATGGAACCTAATGGACTGTGGAATGGATTGTAGAATGGAATGTAGTGGAATGAGGAATGCAATGTGAAATAGAGTGTAAGGGAATGTGAAATGGAGTATGGATTGCAATGTGGAATTGGGCATGGACTGGAATGGAATGGGGCGTAAAATGCAATGTGGAATGGAATGGAATGGAATGTGAAATGCAAAAGAATGGAATATGGAAAGGAATGTGGAAAGGAAAGAAATGGAATGTAATGTAATGGCAAATGGAACGTGGAATTTAATTGAATGGACCTTAGAATGGAACGTAGAATGGAACGTTGAATGGAATGTGGAATGGAATGGAATGGAAAGTGGAATGGAAAGGAATGGAATGTGGAATGGAAAGTGCAATGGAATGGAATGGAATGAGAACTGGAATGTGGAATGGAATGGAAAGCAATGTGAAATGGAATGGAGAGAAAAGTGGAATGCAATGCAGAAATGAATGTGGAATGGAATGTTGAATGGAATGTTGAAAAAAATGTGTAATGGAACAGAATGGAATGTGAAATGGAATGTGGAATGGAAAGTAATGGAATGTGGAATGGAATGTGGAACAGAATGTGGAATGGAATGCGGAATGGAATGTGGAAATAATCTGGAATGGAACGGAATGGGATGTGAAATTGAATAGAATGGAATGTGGAATGGAATGTTTAATGGAATGGAATGGAATGTCAAATGGAATGTGGAATGGAACGGAATGGAATGTGGAAAGAAATGGAATGGAATGGTATGAAATACGGAACGGAATGGAATGGAATGTGGAATGGAATGGAATGAAATGTGGAATGGAAGGGGAATGGAATGGAATGGAATGTGGAATGGAATGGAATGTTATCGTACACAATGTTTAATGGAATGCAATGGAATGTGGAATGGAATGTGGAATGGAATGGAATAGAATGTGGAATGGGACGTGGAATGGAATGGAATGAAACATGGAATGGAACGTATAATGGAACTTGCAATGGAAAGTGGAGTGGAACGTGGAATGGAATGACTAATAAAATGGAATGGAATGTGGAATGGAATGGAATTTAATGGAATGTGGAATAGAATGTGGAATGGAATGGACTGGAAAGTGGAACAGAATGGAATGGAACGTGGAATGGAATGGAAACGAATGCAATGTGTAATGGAATGAAATGGAATGTGGAATTGAATGGAAAGGAATGTGGGATGGAATGGAATGGAATATGGAAAGGAATGGAAAGGAATGACAAATTGAATGGAACTCAACGGGCAATTGAATGGAATGGAATGTGGAATGGAATGGAGTGGAATTGAATAGAATGTGTACTGGAATGGAATGGAATGAGAACTCGAATGTGGAATGGAATGGAATGCAATGTGCAATGGAATGGAGTGAAAAGTGGAATGCAATGCAGAACGGAATGAGGAATGGAATGTTGAATGGAATGTTGAAAGTAATGTGGAAGGGGACAGAATGGAATGTGAATTGGAATGTGGAATGGAATTTATTGGAATGTGGAATGGAATGTGGAACTGAATGTGGAATGGAATGTGGAAAGGAATCTGGAATGGAACGGAATGGAATGTGAAATTGAATAGAATGGAATGTGTAAGGGAATGTTTAATGGAATGGAAGGGAAGGTGGAATGGAATGTGGAATGGAACGGAATGGAGTGTGGAAAGAAATGGAATGGAATGCTGTTGAATGTGGAATGTAATGGAATGGAATGTGGAATGGAATGGAATGAAATGTGGAATGGAATGTGGAATGGAATGGAATGGAATGTAGAATGGAATGGATTGTTATCGTATGGAATGGGGAATGGAATGGAAGGGAATGTGGAATGGAATGTGGAATGGATCGGAATGGAGTGCGGAAAGAAATGGAATGGAATGGTGTTGAATGCGGAATGTAATGGAATGGAATGGAATGAAATGTGGAATGGAATGTGGAATGGAATGGAATGGAATGTGGAATGGAATGGATTGTTATCGTATGGAATGTGGAATGGAATGGAATGGAATGTGGAATGGGAAGTGGAATGGAATGGAATGAAACGTGGAACAGAACGTGGAATGGAACGTGTGAAGGAACTTGCAATGGAAAGTGAAATGTAACGTGGAACGGAATGACTAATACAATGGAATGGAAAGTGGAATGGAATGGAATTTAATGGAAGGTGGAATGGAATGTGGAATGCAATGGACTGGAAAGTGGAATAGAATGGAATGAAACGTGGAATGGAATGGAAACGAATGCAATGGGCAATGGAATGGAATGTGGAATTGAATGGAATGGAATGTGGGATGGAATGGAGTGGAATTGAATAGAATGCGGACTGGAATGGAAAGGAATAGAATGGAATGTGAAATGGAATGAAATGGAATGGAATGTGGAATGGAATGGAATGATTTGTGGAATAGAAAGTAATGGAAAGTGGAATGGAATACGGAATGGAATGTGGAAATATATGTTGAATGGAACGGAATGGAATGTGTAATAAATTGGAATGGAAGGTAGACCGGAATGGAATGGAAAAGAATGTGGAATAGAAGGGAATGGAATGGATCTGAATGTGGATTGGAATGGAATGGAATGTGGAATGGAATGTGGGATGAAATGAAAGGAATGTGGAATGGAATCAAATGGAATGTGGAATGGAATTGAAAGGAATATGGACTGGAATTTGGAATGGAATGTGGAATGGAATGGAATGGAATGGAATGTGGAATGTAATTGAATATAATGTGGAATGCAACATGAAATGGAATGGAACTGAATGTAGAATTCAAAGTGGAATGGAAAGGAAAGGGACGTGGAATGGAACGTGGAATGGAATGGAATGCAATGTGGAATGGAATGGAATGGAATGTGGAATGGAATGCGGAATACAATGTGGAAAGGAATGGAATGAAATGTGGAATGGAATGTGGAATGGAATGGAATGGAATGCGGAATACAATGCGGAAAGGAATGGAATGCAATGTGTAAAGAAATGTGGAATTGAATGGAATGGAATGGGGAATGGATTGGAATAAATTATGGAATGGAACGTGGAATGGAACGTCGAATGTAATGTAATGGAAAATATAATGGAATGTGGAATGGAATGAAATGGAACGTGGAATGGAATGTGGAAAGGAATGGAATGGAATGTCGAATGGAATGGAATGGAATGTGGAATGGAAATTTGAATGGAAGGTGGAATGGAATGGAATAGAATGTGGAATGGTAGCTGGAATGGAACGTTATTAATGGGAAAGGTATGTGTAATGGAATGTGCAAAGGAAAGTGGAACGGAATTTAAGGGAATGTGGAATGGAACGTGGAATGGAATGGAAAGGAAAATTGAAAGTAACGTGGAATGCAACATGGAATGGAATGTTTAATCGAATGGAATAGAGTGTGAAATGGAATGGAATGGAATGTGGAATGGAAAGGAATGGAATGTGGAATAGAATGAAATGCAATGTGGAATGGAATGGAATGTAGAATGGAATCTGCAATTCAATGTGGAATGGAATGAGGAATGGAAAGTAAAATGGAAAGTGGAATGGAAAGTGGAATATAACTCAGAATGGAACATGGAATGGAAAGTGGAATGGAATAGAAAGGAATGTAGAAAGGAATGGAATAGTATATGGAATGGAATAGAATCGAATGTGGAATGGAATGTGGAATGGAATGGAATCGAAAGGAATGTGGAATGGAAAGTAATGGAATGGAATGTGGAATTGAAGATGGAATGGAATGTAATGGAATGTGGAGAGGAATTGGGAATGGAACGTGGAATGGTAGGAATGGAACATGGGACGGAACGTGGAATGGAATGTGGAATGGAATGTACAATGGAACGTAGAATGGAATGTGGAGAGGAAAGTGGAATGGAATGGAAATGAATGTGGAATGGAATCGGAATGGAAAGGAATGCAACGTGGAATGGAATGGAATGGAATGTGGAACGGAATTGAATGCAACGTGGAATGAGATGGAATGGAATGTGGAATTGAATGGAATTGAACGGGGAATGGAATGTGTTATGGAATGTGGAATGGATTGGAATGGAATGTGGAATGGATTTGAATGGAATGTGGAATAGAATAGAATGGAAGTAAATATGCAATGGAATGTGGAGTGGATTGTGGAATAGAATTGCATGGACTGTGGATTGGAATGGAATGGAATGGAATGTGGAATGCAATGCAATGGAATGTGGAATGGAATGGAATGCAATGTGGAATGGAATGGACTGGAATGTGGAATGGAATGGAATGGAATGTGGAATTCAATAGAATGGACTAGAACATGGAATTGAATGGAATGGAATGGAACATTGAGTGCAATGGAATGGAATGGAAGGTGGAATGGAGTGTGAAATGGAATGTGGAATGGAACTTGGAATGGAATGAAATGGATGGTGGAATGGAATGTGTAATGGAAAGTGGAATGGAATGTGGAATGGAATGGAATGGAACGTGAAATAGAATGGAAAGGAATGTAGAATAGAATGGAATGGAATGTGCAATGGAATGTGGAAAGGAAAGTGGAATGAAATGGAATGGAATGTGGAATGCAATTGAACTTGGAATGGAAGGGAATGGAATGTGGATTGGAATGGAATGGAATGGAATGTGGAATTGAATATAATGGAATGGAAAGTGAAATGGAATTTGGAATGAAATGTAGAATGGAATAGAATGGAACGTGTAATGGAAACTGGAATGGAATGCAACATGGAATGGAATGTGGAATGGAATGTGGAGTGGAATGTGGAATGGAATATGGAATGAAATGCAGTGTGGAACGTGGAATGGAAAGCAATGGAATGTGGAATGGAGCGGAATGCAATATGGAATGAAATGTGGAATGGAATGTGGAATGAAACGTGGAATGGAACGAGGATAGGAATGGAATGGAACGTGGAATGAAATGTGGAATGGAATGTGCAATGGAATGTGGAATGAAATGGAAAGGAATGTGAAATGGAAGGTGGAGTTTTACGGAAAGGAACGTGGAATGGAATGCAGTGGAATGTGCAATGGAATGTCGAATGTAATGGAATGGAATGTGGAATGGAATGAGAAATGGAATGGAATGGAATGTGGAATGGAATGTGAAATGGAAAGTACAATTATGTGGAATGGAATGTGGAATGCAATGGATTGGAATGTGATATGTAATTCAGTGGAATGTGGAATATAATGGAATGGAATGGAATGGAATGGGAATGGAATAGAAAGGAATGTGGAATGCAATGGAATGGAATGAAATGACGAATGGAATGTAATGGAATATGGAATGAAATGTAATGGAATGAAATGAGGAATTGAAAGGAATGGAATGTGGAATGGAATGAAATGGAATGTGAAATGGAATGGAATAGAACGTGGAATGGAACGTGGATTGGAATAGAATGGAATGATGAATGAAATGGAATGGATCGTGGAAAAGAATGTGGAATGAATGTGGAATGGAAAGATGAATGGAATGGAATGGAATGTTGAATGGAATGGAATGGAATGTGGAATAGAATGGAATCGGATGGAATGGAATGCGGAATGGAAAGGAATAGAATGTGGAATGCAATGGAATGGAGAGAAATGTGGAATTGAATGGAATGGAAAGTGGAATAGAATGGAATGGAATGTGGAATGGGATGGAATGGAACGTGGAATGGAATGTGGAATGGAATGTGGAATGGCATGTGGAATGGAATGTGGAATGCAATGGAATGGAATGTTGACTGTAAACGAATGGAAAATGGAATAGAATGGTATGGAATGCAATGTGGAATGGAATGGAAAGGAACGTGGAATTGAAAGCAGAGGAATGTAGAAGGGAATGGAATGGAACGTGGAATAGAATGTGGAATGGAATGGAATGCAACGTGAAATGTAATGTGCAAAGGAATGAGGAATGAAAAGTGGAATGGAACGTGTAATGGAATGGAAAGGAATGTGAAATAGATTGGAAAGGAAGGTGGAATGTAATGTGGAATGGAATGCGGAATGGGACGTGGAACGGAATGGAATGCAACTTGGAATGGGATTTGGTAGAATGTGGAATGGAATGGAATGGAATGTGGAGTGGAATGGATTGGAAAGTGGAAGGGAATGCATTGGAATGTGGAATGGAATGGAATGAAACGTGGAAAGGAATGTGGAATGGTACGTGGAATGGATTGTTTAATGGAATGGAATGCAAGGCGGAATAGAATGCAATGGAATGTAATGAAAAGTGGAATGGAATGTGGAATGGTACGTGGAATGGATTGTTTAATGGAATGGAATGGAATGAGGAATAGAATGGAATGGAATGGAATGTGGAATGGAATGTGGAATGGATCGAAGAATGGAATGGAATGCAATGAGCAATGGAATGGAAAGGAATGTGTACTGGAATGGTATGGAATGGAATGGAAAGTGAAATAGAATGTGGAACGGAATGTGAACTGGAAAGTCGAACGGAATGTGGAACGGAATGAAATGGAACGTGGAATGGACAGGAATGGAACTTGGAATAGAATGGAATGGAAAGTGGAATGGAACGTGGAATGGATCATGGAATGGAAAGTGGAATGGAATGTGGAATGGAACTTGGAACGGAACGTGGACTGGATCATGGAATGGAATGAGGAATGGAATGGAATGTTGTATGAAATGTGGAATGGAATGGAATGTGGAATGGAATGTTGTATGAAATGTGGAATGGAATGGAACGTGGAATGGAATGTTGTATGAAATGTGGATTGGAATGGAATGTGGAATGGAATGTGGAATGGAATGCAATGGTATCAGAATGGAATGTGGAATGGAATGTGTAATGGAATGGAATGGAATGTTGTATGAAACGTGGAATGGAATGGAATGTGGAATGGAATGCAATCGAATGAGAATGGAATGTGGAATGCAATGGAATGGAATGTGGAATGGAATGGATTGGAATGTGGAATGGAATGGGAATGAAATGTGGAATGGAACGGAATGGAATGTGGAATGGAACGTGGAATGGAACAAGGAATGGAACGTAGAATGGGATGTTCAATGGAAAATGGAATGCAAAGTTGAATGGAATGGAATGGAACGTGTAATTGAACGTGGAAAGGAATGGAATGGAATGTGCAATGGAACGTAGAATGAAACGTGTAAAGGAATGTGGAAAGGCACGTGCAATGGAATGTGGAATGGAATGTGGAAGGGAATGTGGAGGGGAACGGAATGGAATGAAATAGAATGTGGAATGGAACGTGCAATGTGTCGTGGAATTGAGTGTGGAATGGATCGTGGAATGGAACGTGAAATGAAATGTGGAATATAATATGGAATGGAATACGGAATGGAACGTGAAATTAAATGGAATGGAATGTTGAATGAAACGTGGAATGGAATGGAATGGGACGTGGAATGGAACGTGGAATGTAATGGAATCAAATGTGGAATGGAATTTGGAAAGGAAAGTGGAATGGAATGGAATGAAATGTGGAATGGAGTGTGGAATGTAATGGAATGGAATGTGGAATGGAACGTGGAATTGAAACTGGAATGGAAGGAGGAATGGAATGGAATAGACAGTGGAATGGAATTTGGAAAGAGTGGAATGGAATTTGGAAATAATGGAATGGAACTTGGACTGGACTGGGAAATGGAAAGTGGAATGGAACGAGGAATGGAACGCGGAATGGAATCGATTAGAATGTGGAATGGAATGGGATGGAACTTGGAATACAATGTGGAATGCAATGTGAAATGGAACGTGGAATGGAAAGTGGAGTGAAATGGAATGGAACATGGAATGCATCGTGCAATGGAACGTGGAATGGAATACGGAATGGAAAGGAATGGAATGTGGAATCGAATGGAATGCAATATGGAATGGAATTGAAAGGAGTGGAATGTGGAATGTAATCGAATAGAATGGAATTGAAGGCGGAATGCGATGGAATGGAATGTGGAATGGAATGGAGTGTTATGTGGAATGGAATGGAATGGAATGTGGAATGGAAGGAAATGGAATGTGGAATGGAATGGGATGGAATGGAATGTGCAATGGAATGTGGAATGAAATGTTGAATGGAATTGAACTTGGAATGGAATGGAACGGAATGTGGATTGGAATGGAATGGAATGGAATGTGGAATGAAATGCAATGGAATGGAAAGTGAAAGGAAATTTGGAATGGAATGTGGAATGGAATAGAATGGACTGTGGAATGGAAAGTGAAATGCAATGGAACAAGGAATGGAATGTGAAATGGAATGTGTAATGGAAAGTGGAATGGAATGTGGAATGGAATATGGAATGAAATGTAGTATTGAATGTGGAATGGAATGGAGTGGAATGTCCAACGGAATGTGAAATGGAATGGAATTGAATGCGGAATGGAACGTGGAATGGAATGGAAAGGAATGTGAAATGGAAAGAAATGCAATGTCGAATGGAATGTGGAATGGAATGGAAAGGAATTGATAGTGAAATGAAATGGAATGGAATGTGGAATGGAATGGAATACATTGTGGAATGGAATGGAATGGAATGGAATGTGGAATGAAATGGGTTGCAATATGGAATGGAATGTGGAATGAAATGGGTTGCAATATGGAATTGAATGGGGAATGGAATGGAACTGAAGTGAAGTGGAATGGAATGGATGTGGAATGGCATGGGAATGGAATGGAATGCAATGTGGAATGGAGTGGAATGGAATTTGGAATGGAATGGAATGGAAAGTGGAGTGGAATTGAGTGGAAAGTGGAATTGAATGGAAGGGAACGTGGAATCCCATGGAATGGTATGGAATGTTAAATGGAATGCTTTGGAATTTAATGGAATGTGCAATGAAATCGAATGGAATGGAATGTGGAATGGAATAGAATGCAATGTGGAACAGAATGGAATGGAATGTTTAGTGGAATGGAATGCAATGGAATGTGGAATGGAATGCAACGGAACAGAATGAAATGTAATGGAATATGGAATGGACCGCGGAATGGAAGGTGGAATGGAATGGAATGAAATGTGGAATGGAATGGACTGGAATGTGCAATTTAAATGAATTGAATGTGTAATGCAATGGAATGGTATGGAAAGTGGAATGAAATGGAATGTGCAATGGAATGGATTGGAAGGTGGAATTGAATAGAATAGAAAGAGGAATGAAATATTTTGGAATGTGGAGAGGATTGGAATGGAATGGAATGAGGAACGGAATGCAATGGAATAGAATGAAATAGAAGGGATTGTGGAATGGAATGTGAAATGGAATGGAATGCAATGCAATGTGGAATGGAATGGAACGTGAAATGGAACGTGGAATGGAACGTGGAAAGAAATTGGAATGGAATGGAATGAAATGTGGAAAGGAATGTTGAAATGAATGTGGAATGTAATGTAATGGAATGGAATGGAATGGAATTTAATGTGGAACGGAATGTTTAATGGAAAATTTAATGGAACATGGAATGGAACGTAATGGAACGTGGAATGGAACGTGTAATGGAATGAGGAATGGAATGGAAAGGAATGTGGAATGGAATGTGAAATGTAATGTGGAATTGAATCGAATGGAATGTGGAATGGAACGTGGAATTGAATGGAATGGAACGTGTAATAGAACATGGAATGGAATGGAAAGAAACGTGGAACGGAACGTGGTATGGAAAGTGGAATGGAAAGTGGAATGGAATGTGGAATGGAATGGGAAATGGAATGGAATGGGAAATGGAATGGAATGGGAAATGGAATGGAATGGAATGTGGAAGGGACTGTGGAAAGGAATGAGGAATAGAATGGAATGGAATGTGGAATGGAACATGGAATGGAATGTGGAATGCAATGTGGAATGTAATGTGGAATGGAATGTGGAATGGACGGGATAGAACGTGGATTGGAATGTGGATTTGGAATGTAGCATGGAACCTGAAATGGAATGGAATTGACTGTGGAATTGAAGGTGGAATGAAATGGAATGGAACGTGGAATGTAAATGAATGTAACATTAAATGGAATGTGAAATGGAATGTGGAAAGTTATGGAATGGAATGTGGAATGGAATGTGAAGTGGAATGTGAAATGGAATGTGGAATGGGATGGAATGGAATGTGGAATGGAATGGAATGGAATGTGGAATGGAATGTGGAACGGAATGTGGAACATAATGTGGAATGGAATGTGGAAAGGAAAGTGGAATGGAACGGAAAGGAATGTGAAAGGTAAAGGAATGGAATGTGGAATGGAATGTGGAATGAAACGGAATGTGGAATGCAATGTGGAAAGGAATGTGTAATGCTATGGAATGGAATGTGAAATGTACTGTGGAATGGATTGTGGAATGGAATGTGAAATGGAATGTGAAAGGGAATGTGGAAAGGAATGTGTAAAAGAATGTGGAATGGAAAGGAATGGAATATGGAATGGAATGTGGAATGGAATGTGGAACGGAATGTGGAACATAATGTTGAATAGAATGTGGAAAGAAATGTGGATTGGAACCGAAGGGAATGTGAAATGTAAAGGAATGGAATATGGAATTGAATGTGTAATGGAATGTAAAATGTAATGCAATGGAATGTGAAATTGAACATGGAATGGAATGAAATGGAAAGTGGAATGGAATGGGGGATGGAATGTGGAATGGATTGTGGTACGGAATGTAGACAGGAATGTGGAACGGAATGGAGTGGAATGTGGAATGGAAAGTGAAATGGAGTGGAATAGAATGTGAAATGGAATGTGGATTGGAATTTGTAATGGAAAGTGGAAAGCAACGTAGGATGGAATGTGGAATGGAATGAAATGGAACATGTAATGGAATGTGAAATTGAAAGGAATGGAATGTGGAATGGAATGGAATGGAATGTGGAATGGAAAGGAATGGAATGTGCAATGGAATGTGGAAAGGAAAGTGGAATAGAATGGAATGGAATCTGTAATGGAAGGTGGAATGGAATTGAATCGACCTTGGAATGGAACGTACAATGGAAAGTGGAATGGAATGCAAGGTAATGAGGATTGGAATTAAAACTGGAATGGAATGGAAGGGAAGGTGGAATAGAATGTGGAATGGAATGGAATAGAATGGGGAAACGAATGGAAGGGAATGTGAAATGGAATGTGGAACGGAATGTGAAATGGAATGTGGAATAGAGTGGAATGGAACGTGGAATGGAATATTGAACGGAATGTGGAATATAATGTGCAATGGAATGTGGAAAGGAATGTGGAATGGAATGGAGTGGAATGTGAAATGGAATGTAGAATTGAATGTGTAATGGAATGTAAAATGTAATGCAATGGAATGAGGAATTGAACGTGGAAAGAAATGGAATGGAACGTGGAATGGAATGTGAGTTGGAATGTGGAATGGATTGTGGTATGGAATGTAGAAAGAAATGTGTAACGGAATGGAGTGGAATGTGGAATGGAATGTGGAATTGAATGTGGAATGGAATATGGAAAGGAATCTGGAATTTAATGGAATGGAATGTGAAATGGAATGGAATGGAACTTTTTATTTAATGTGGAATGAAATGGAATGGAATGTGGATAGGGATGTGGAATGGAATGTGGAATGGAATGTGGAATAGAATGTGGAATGGAATGCGGAATGGAAAATGGAAAGGAATGTGGAATGGAATGGAAAGGAATGTGGAATGGAATGTGGAATGGAGTGTGGAATGGAATGTAGAATGGAGTGTGAAACGTAATGTGGAATGGAACGGAATGGAACGTGGAATGTAATGTGGAATGGAAAGTGGAATAGAGTGTGGAATGGAAAGTGGAATGGAGTGTGGAATGGAGTGTGGAATGGAATGTGAAATGGAACGCAATGGAATGTGAAATGGAATTTCTAATTTAATGTGGAATGGAATGTAAAGTATAATGGAATGGAAAGTGGAATTGAAAGTGGTATGGAAAGGAATGGAACGTAAAATGGAATGTGGCATGGAATGGAATGGAATGTGGAATGGATTGTGGAACGGAATGTGGAATGAATTTTGGAATGGAATTTGAAGTGGAATGTGTAATGGAAATTGGAATGGAATGTGTAATGGCAAGTGGTGTGTAACGTGGAATGGAACGAGGAATGTAATGGATTTGAACGTGTGTTGGAATGTGGAATAGAATGAAATGTGGAATGAAATGTGGAATGGAATGTGGAATGAAATGTGGAAAGGAAAGGAATGGAATGAAGAATGGAATTTGCAATGGAATGGAAAGGAATGGAATGTGGAATGGAATGGAATGGAATGTGGAATGGCATGTGGAATGGAATGTGGAATGGAACGGAATGCAATGTGGAATGGAATGGGGAATGGAATGTTGAAAGGAAAGTGGAAGGGAATGGAATGGAAGGTGGAATGGAACGTGGAATGATATCAAATGGGGCTTGGAATAGATCGTTGAATGGAAAGTGGAATGGAAAGTGGAATGGAATGGAATGGAAAGTGGGAAGGAATTTATTGGAATGTGGAATGGAATGTGGAATGGAATGCGGAATGTAATGTGGAACGAACCATGGAATGGAACCGAATGGATTGTGGAATGCAATGTGGAATGCAGTGTGGAATGGAATGTGTAATGGAACGGAATTGAATGTGAAAAGGAATGTGGAATGGAAAGTGGAATAGAAAGTCAAATGCAATGGAATGAAATGTTTAACTGAACGTGGCATGCAATGGAATGGAACGTGGAATGGAATGTGGGATGGAATCAAATGGACTGTGGAATGGATTGTGGAATGGAGTGTAGTGGAATGCGGAATGCAATGTGAAAGAGAGTTTAATGGAATGTGAAATGGAGTATGGATTGCAATGTGGTATTGGACATGGAATGCAAAGGAACGGAGAGTAAAATGGAATGTGGAATTGAACGGAATGGAATCTGGAATGCAATGGAATGGAATGTGGAATGGAATGTGGAAAGGAAAGTGGAATGGAATGTGGAAAGGAAAGTGGAATGGAATGGAATGGAATGTGGAATGGAATGGAATGGAATGTGGAATGGAAAGTGGAATGAAATGGAATGGAATGAGAAATGGAATGTGGAATGGAAAGTAATGGAATGTGGAATGGAACGTGGAACGGAATGTGGAATGGAATGTGGAATGGAATGTGGAAAGGAATCTGGAATGGAACGGAATGGAATGTGAAATTGAATAGAATGGAAAGTGGAATGGAATGTTTAATAGAATGGAATGGAATGTGGAATGGAATGTGGAAAGGAATGGAATGGAATGTGGAAAGAAATGGAATGGAATGATATGGAGTGTGGAATTCAATGTAATGGAATATGGAATGGAATGGAATGGAATGGAATGTGGAATGGAATGTGGAATGGAATGAAATGGAATATGGAATAGAATGGAATGTTGTCACATGGAATGTGGAATGGAATGGAATGGAATGGAATGTGTAATGGGATGTGGAATGGAATGGAATGGAATGTGGAATGGAACGTGGAATGGAACGTGTAAATGAACGTGCAATAGAAAGTGGAATGGAACATGGAATGGAATGAATAATAGAATGGAATGGAATGTGGAAAGTATTGGAATTTAATGGAATGTGGAATGTAATGTGGAATGGAATGCACTGGAAAGTGGAATAGAATAGAATGGAACGTGGAATGGAATGTAAATGAATGGAATGTGCAAAGGAATGGAATGGAATGTGGAATTGAATGGAATGAAATGTGGGATGGAATGGAATGGAATATGGAAGGGAATGGAAAGGAATGAGGAATTGAATGGAATTGAACATGTGGAATGGAATGGAAAGTAATTGAATGGAATGTGGAATGGAATGGAATGGAATGGAATGTGGAAAGGAATGGAATGGTTTTTGGAATAGAACGTAATTTAACGTGGAATGGAATAAGGAATGGTATGTGGAAATTTATGTTCAATGGAACGGAATGGAATGTGTAATAAATTGATATGGAATGTGGAATGGAATGGAATGAAAAAGAATGTGGAATAGAATGGAATGGAATGGAACTGAATGTGGACTGGAATGGAATGGAATGTGGAATGGAATGTGCGATGAAATGGAAAGGAATGCGGAATGGAATCGAATGGAAAGTGGAATGGAATTCAATGGAATATGGACAGGAATGTGGAATGGAATGTGGAACGGAATGGAATGGAATGGAATGGAATGGAATGGAATGGAATGGAATGGAATGGAATGGAATGGAATGTGGAATGCAACGTGAAATGGAAGAAATTGAATGTAGAATTCAACGTGGAATGGAATGGAATGGAAAGTGGAATGGACCGTGGAATGGAATGGAATGGAAGGAGGAATGGAATGTGGAAGGCAATGTGGAAGGGAATGGAATGCAATGTGGAATGAGATGTGGAATGGAAAGGAATGGAATGAGGAATGCAATGGAATGGAAAATGGAATGGAACGTGGAATGGATCGTCGAATGTAATGGAAGAGAACATATAATGGAATGTGGAATGGAATGAAATGGAACGTGGAATAGAATGTGGAATGGAATGAGGAATGGAATGGAATGGAATGTGGAATGGAATGGAATGGAATGTGGAATGGAATTTTTAATGGAAGGTGGAATGGAATGTGGAATGGAAGGTGGAATGGAACGTGGAATGGAACGAAAGTAATGGGGAAAGGCACATGTAATGGAATGTGGAAAGGAAATTGGAACAGAATTTAAAGGAACATGGAAAAGAACGTGGAATGGAATGGAATGGAACGTCAAAAGTAACGTGGAATGCAACGTGGAATGCAATGTTTAATGGAATGCAATGGAATGTGGAATGGAATGGAATGGAATGTGGAGTGGAATGAAATGGATTGTGGAATGCAATGGAATGTAGAATGGAATGTGGAATGCAATGTGGAATGGAATGTGGAATGGAAAGTGGAATGGAAAGCAGAATATAACGTAGAATGGAACGTGGAATGGAAAGTGGAATGGAATAGAAAGGAATGTGGAAAGGAGTGGAATGGAATATGGAATGGAATAGAAGAGAATGTGCAATGGAATGTTGAATGGAATGGAAAGGAAAGGAATGTGGAATGGAAAATAATGGAATAGAATGTGCAATGGAAAGTCATGGAATGGAAAGTGATATTGAAGATGGAATGGAATGTAATGTAATGTGGAGTGGAATGGGGAATGGTACGTGGAATGGTAGGAATGAAACATGGAACGGAACGTGGAATGGAATGTGGAATGGAATGTGGAATGCAAGGTGGAATGGAATGTGGAAGGGAATGTGGAATGGAAAGGAATGGAATGTGGAGTGGAATGGAAAGGAAAGGAATATGGAGTGGAATGGAATGGAATGGAATGTGGAATGGAATGAAATGGAATGTGGAATGGAATGGAATGGAATGGAATGTTGAATGAAATGGAATGGAATGGTGTGGAATGCGGAATGGAATTGAATCGTATTTGGAATGAAATTGAATAGAAAGCTATGGAATGTGAAATGGAATGGAATGCAATGTGGAATGGAACGTGGAATGGAACGAGGAATGGAACATGGAATGGAATGTGGATTATAACGTGGAAAGGAATATGGAATAGAATCTGGAATGGAATGGTATGGAATCAGTAATGGAATGGAATGCAATGGAATGGAATGCCGAATGGGATGGAATTGAATGAGGAAATGAATGGAATGGAATGGAATGTGGAATAGAATGGAATGGAATGTGGAATGGAATGGAATGGAATGTGGAATGGAATGGAATGGAATGTGGAATAGAATGGAATGGAATGGAATGTGGAAGGGAATATGTAATGGAATGGAATGGAATGTGTAATGGAATGGAAGGCAATGTGGGGTGCAATGGAATGGAATCTGGAATGGAATTGAAGGTGCAATGGGAAGGAATGTGGAATGGAATGGACTGGAATGTGGATTGGAATGGAATGGAATGTGGAATGGAATTCAATGGAATGGAATGGAATGTGAAATGGAATATACAAAGTAAAGTGTAATGGAATGGACCGGAATGTGAAATGGAATGTGGAGTGGAATGGAATGGAATGTGGAAAGGAATGTGGAATGGATAGTGGATTGGAACGTGGAAAGGAACGTGGAATGGAATGGAATGGAACGTGGAATGGAATGTGGAATGGAATGGAGTGCAATGGATTGTGTAATGGAATGTGGAATGGAATGTGTAGAAGAATGGAATGAAATGAGGAACGGAATATGGAGATTAATGGAATGGTATGTGTAACGGAATGTGGAGTGGAATGGAATGGAATGTGGAATGGAATGCAATGGAATGTGAAGTGGAATGTGGAATGGAATGGAATGGAATGTGGAATGGAAAGTAGAATGGAATGTGGAATGGAATGCAATAGAATGTGGAGTGGAGTGGAATGGAATGTAGAAAGGAATGTCAAATGCAATGGAATGGAATGTGGAATTCAATGTGGAATGGAATGGCATGGATCGTGGAATGGAATTTGTGATGGAATGGAGTGGAATGGATTGTGGAACGGATTCTGGAATGGAATGGAGTGGATTGTGGAATGGACTCTGAAATGGAATGTATTGGAATGTTAAATGGAATGTGGATTGGAATGTGGAAAGCAACGTGGAATGGAAAGTGGAATGGAAACTGCAACGGAATGGAAAGTAACGTGTAATGGAATGTGGAACAGAATGGAATGGAAAGAGGAAAGGAATGTGAAATGTAATGGAACGGATTGTGGAGTGGAATGGAATGGAATGTGGAACGTAAAGTGGAATGGAATGTGGAATGGAACGGAATGTAATGTGGAATGGAATGTGAAAAAGAACGTGGAATGGCATGTAATGGAATGTGGAAAGGAATGTGGAATGGAATACAATGGAAGTTGGAATGGAACGTGGATTTTAACGTGGATTGTAATATGGAATGGAATGTAATGGAATGGGGAATAGAATGGAATGGAATGTGGAATGGAATGGACTGCAATGTGGAATGAAATTTGGAAAGGAATGTGGAATGGAATGTGGAGTGGAACGGAAAGAATTGTGGAATGGAACATAGAGCGAAGTGTGGAATGGAATGTAGAATGGAAGGGAATGAAAAGTGGAATGGAATGTGGAAAGGAATGTGGAATGGAATGTAAAATGGAATGGAAAGGAATGTGGAATGGAATGCGGAATGGAATGTGGAATGGAATGTGGAATGGAATGTGGAAGGGAACACAGCATGAAATGGAATGGAATGTGGAATGGAATGTGGAATAGAATGAGGAATGGAATATGGAATGGAATGGAATGCTATCTGCAAAGTAAAGGAAGGGAATGTGGAATAGAATGTGGAATGGAATGTGGAATGGAAAGGTATTGAATGTGGAATGGAATGGATTGGAATGCAGAAAGGAATGTGGAATGGAAAGCAATGGAAAGTGGAATGCAATGGAATGGAATGTGGAAAGGTGTGTGGAATGGAATGTGGAACGGAAAGGAATGGAATGTGGAATGGAATGTGGAAAGAAAGTGGAATGGAATGGAATGGATTGTGGAATGAAATGGAATGGGATGGTATGGAATATGGAATGGAATGGAATGGAATGTGGAATGGAAAGTGGAAAGGAATGTGGAATGTAACGTAGAATGTAATGTGAAATGGAAAGTGGAATTGAATGTAATGGAAATTGTAATGGAATGAGGGATGGAATGGAATGGAATGTTGAATTGAGTGTGGAATGCAACATGGAATAGAATGTGGAATGGAATGTGGAATGGAATGGGGAATGTAATTGAATGGAATGTGGAATGGTATGGAATGGACTGTGGAATAGAATGCAATGGAAAAGAATGTGGAACAGAATGTGGAATGGAATGTATAATGGAATGCGGAATGGAATTGTATGCAATGTGGAATGCAATGTTTTGGAATGTAATGTGGAATGGAATGGAAAGAAATGTGGAATGAAACGTTGAATAGGATGATTAATGGAATGTGGAATGGAATGGAATTGAATGTGGAATGGAATGTGGAATGGAACGGAAGTAATGTGGAATGGAATGTGAAATGGAATGTGGAAAGGAAACTGCAACGGAATGGAATGGAACATGAAACGGAACGTGGAATGGAACGAGTAATACAAAGTGGAATGGAATGTGGAGTGGAATGGAATGGAATGTGCAATGTAATGTGGAGTGGAGATTGGAATCCAAAGTGGAATGGAACGGAATGGAAAGTGGAATGGAGTTTGTAATATAATTGTGGAATGGAACGTGAAGTGAAATGGAATGGAATCTGGAGAGGAACGTGGATTTTAATGGAATGGAACACAGAATGGATCGTGGAATGCAACGTGGAATGGAATGGAATGGAACGTGGAAAGGAATGTGGAATGGAACACAGAAAGGATTGGAATATAGAAGGGAATGGAATGGAAGGTGGAATGGAATGGAATGGAATGGAATGGGGAATGGAATGCAAATGAATGTGTAACGGAATGTCGAATGGAATGCGAAATGGAAGGCGGAATGAAATGTGGAATGGAACAGAATGGATAATGGAATGGAATGGAATGGAACGTGGAATGGAAAGTGAAATGGAACTTGGAATTGAATGTCGGATGGAATGGAATGGAATGTGGAATGGGATGGAATGGAATGGAATGTGGAATGGAATGGAATGGAATGTGGAATGGAAGGTGGAATTGAATGGAATGGAAAGTAGAATGCAATGTGGAACAGAATGCAATGGAACGTGGAATTGAGCGGAATAGAATGTGGAATGAAATTGAATGCAAATTGGAGTGGAATGGAATGGAATTGAATGGAATATGCAATGGAATGGAATGGAATGTGGAATGGTTTTGAATAGTAAGTGGAATGGAATGGAATGGTATGGGGAATGGAATAGAATGGAATGTGGAATGGAATGTGTAATTGAATGTAAACGATGTGGAATGGATTGTGGAATGGAATAGAATTGAATGTGGAATGGAATGGAAAGAAACGTGGAATGGAAGGAAAAATGGAACGAGGAATGGAACGTGGAATGGATAGTGGAATGGAAGATGGAATGGAATGGAATGGAATGTGGAATGGAATGGAATGGAACGTGAAATGCAATGGAATGGAACGTGGAATGGAAAGGAATGGAAAGTGTAATGGAAAGGAATAAAATGTGGAATGCAATGGAATGGCACGGAATGCGGTATGTAATTGAATGGAGTGGAACGGAATGTGCAATGGAATGGAATGGAATGTGGAATGGAATAGAATGGAATGTGAATTGGAATGTGGAATGGAAAGTGGAATGGAATGAAATGGAACATGAAATGGAAAGGAATGGAACATAGAATGGAAAGGAATGGAACGTGGAATGGAATGTGGAATTGAACGTGGAATGAAACGTTCACTGGAAGGTTGAATATAGTGGAATGTTAAATGGAATGGAATGGAATGTGGAATGGAATGGAATGGAAGATGGAATGCAACATGGAATGGAAATAAACGGAAGGTGGAATGGAACATGGAATGGAACCACTAATGCAACGTAGAATGGAATGTGTAATGGAATGGAATGGAACGTCAAATGGAAAGTAGAATGGAATGTACAATGGAATGGAACGGAACGTGGAATGCAATGTGGTATATATTGGAAATGAAGTGGAATGGAATGGGATGGAATGTGGTAAGGAAAGTGGAAAGAAAGGAATGGAATGTGGAATGGAATGTGGTATCGGAGGTGGAATGGAATTTAATGGAATGTGGAATGGAATGTAGAATGGAAAAAATGGAATGTGAAAGGGAATGTGGAATGAAACGTGGAATGGAATGTGGAATGAAATGTTGAATGAAATAGAATGGAATGTGAAATGGAAGGTGAAATGGAATGTGGAGTTGAATGTGGATTGTAATGGAATGGAACGTTGAAAGGAATGGAATGGAAAGATGTATGCAATGGGGAAAGGAATGGAATGGAATGTGGAATGGAATGTAGTATGGGATGTGGAATGAAATTTAATGGAATGTAGAATATAAAGTGGAAAGAAATGGAATGGAATGTGAAAGGGAATGTGGATTGCAAAGTGGAATGGAATGTGGAATGAAATCGAATGGAACGTGGAATGGAATGTGGAACTGAATGGAATGTAATGTGGAATGGAATGGAATGGAATTGGATGTGGAAAGGAATGTGGACTCGAATGTGGAATGGAAAGGAATGGAATGTGGAATAGAATGTGGAATGCAATGCAATCGAATGTGGAATGGAATGTGGAATGGAATGTGGAATGGAACCTGGAATGGAACGTGGAATGGAATGGAATGGAATGGAATGGAATGTGGAAATGAAAGTGGAATGGAACATGGACTGGAATGTGGAATGTAAAGTGGAATGGAATGTGCAATGGAAGCTGGAATGGAACTTGGAATGGAATGTGGAATGGAGTGGAATGGAGGGTGGAATGGAATGTACAATGGAATGGAAAGGAACGTGGAACGGAAGGTGGAATGCAATGTGGAATGGAATGTGGAATGGAATGGAATGGAATGGAATGTGGAATGAAATGTGGAAATGAATGTGGAATGGAACGTGGAATGGAATGCAGAATGGAAAGTGGAATGGAACGTGCAATGAAATGGAAAGGAATGGGGAATGGAATGTGGAATGGAATGTGGAATGGAATGGAATTGAACGTGAAATGGATATTGAAATGGAGTGGATTGGAACGTGGAATGGAATGTGGAATGCAAAGGGGAGTGGAATGCAAAGGGGAATGGAATGTGGAATGGAACTTGGAAAGGAATGTACAATGAAACTGGAATGGAACGTGGAATGGAATGGAATGGAAGTAATAATGGAACTTGCAATGGAATGGAACGGAACATGGAATGGAACGTGTAATGGGATGTGGAATGGAACGTGAAATGGAACGTGGAATGGAATGGAATGGAATGTGGAATGCAATGTGGAATGGAATGTGGAATGGACAGTGGAAAGGAATGGAATGGAATGGGGAACGAAATGTGGAATTGAATGTGCAATGGAACATGGAATGGAACGTGGAATGGAACGTGGAAGGGAAGGTGGAAGGAAATGGAACGGAATGTTGAATGGAATGTGGAAGGGAATGGAATGGAATTTGGAAAGGAATTTGTATTGGAATGGTAGGTGAAATCGAATGTGGT
Organism: Pongo abelii; assembly: GCF_028885655.2. Taxonomy (NCBI): domain Eukaryota; kingdom Metazoa; phylum Chordata; class Mammalia; order Primates; family Hominidae; genus Pongo; species Pongo abelii. Next base: position 8,445,858 of record NC_071999.2, read on the forward strand.
ACAGAATGGAATGGAAAGTTTAAATGGAATGGAATGCAATGTTGAATGGAATGTGGACTGCAATGAAATGCAATGTGAAATGGAATGGAATGGAATGTGGAATGGAACGGGGAATGGAATGGAATGGAATTTGGAATGGAATGTGGAAAGGAATGTGGAATGGAATGTGGAATGGAATGGAATGGAATGGAATGTGGAATGGAAAGTGGAAAGGAATGTGGAATGGAACGGAATGGAATGTGGAATGGAGTGTGGAATGGAATGTGGAATGGAACGTGGAATGGAATGTAATGAAATGAGAAATGGAAAGTGGAATCGAATGTGGAAAGGAATGGAATGGAATGCGGAAAGAAATTTGGAATGCAGTGCAATGGAATGAGGAACGGAATGTGGAATGGAATGAGGAACGGAATGTGGAATGGATCCTGGAATGGAACGCAGAATGGAATCGAATGTGCAATGGAACGTAGAATGCAATGTGAAATGGAATGTGGAATGGAACGTGGAATGGAATGTGGAATGGAACGTCAAAAGGAATGGAATAGAATGTGGAATGGAGCTTGGAATGGAATTGAATGGAACTTGGAATCGAATGTGGAATGGAAAGTGGAATGGAAGGTGGAATGGAAGGTGGAATGGAATGTACAATGGAATGTGTAAGGGAACGTCGAATGGAATGTAATGGAAGGAGGAATGGAACGTGGAATGGAATGGAATGGAACGTGGAATGGAAAATGGAATGGAATGTCGAATGGAACGTGGAATGGAACGCGGAATGGAATGGAATGGAATGTGTAATGCAATGTGGAATGTAAATTGGAAGGGAATGTGTAATGGAATGGAATGGAATGGAATGTGAAAGGGAATGTGCAATGAAATGTAGAATGGAAAGTGGAATGGAAGGTGGAATGGAATGTGGAATGGAAGGTGGAATTGAAAGGAACGGAATGTAGAATGGAATGTGGAGTGGCATGGAATGGAGTGTGGAATGGAACTTGGAATGGAATGGAAGGTGAAGTCGAATGCGGAACGGAATGGAATGGAAAGTTTAAATGTAATGGAATGGAATGTTGAATACAATGTGGACTGCAGTGGAATGCAATGGAAAGGAATTTGGAATGGAATGTGGAAAGGAATGTGGAATGGAATGTGGAATGGAATGGAATGGAATGTGGAATGGAAAGTGGAAAGGAATGTGGAATGGAATGGAATGTAACGTGGACTGGAATGTGGAATGGAATACAGAATGGAACGTGGAATGGAATGGAATGAAATGGAATTGAATGGAATGGATTGTGTAACGGAATGTGGAATGGAACGTAGAATGGAACGTGGAATGGAATGGAATGTAACGTAGAAAGGGATGGAATGGAATGTGTAATGGAATGGAATGGAATGTACAATGGAATGTGGAATGGAAAGGAATGGAATGTACAATGGAATGTGGAATGGAATGGAATTGAAAGTGGAAAAGAATGTGCAATGGAATGGAAAGGAATGTGAAATGGAAAGAAACGGAATGTGGAATGGAATGTGGAATGCAATGTGCAATGGAATGTGGAAAGGAAAGTGGAACGAAATTTGCAGTTTAATGTGGAATGGAATGTGGAATGGAAAGTGGAATGGAAAGTGGATTGGAATGGAATAGAATGTGGAATGGAACGTGGAATGGAACGATGAATGGAAAACGGAAAGGAATGTAGAATGTAATGTGGAAGGGAAAGTGGAATGGAATGGAATGGAATGTGTAATGGAACGTGGAATGGAACGTGGAATGGAACATAGAATGGAATATGGAATGGAAAGTGGAATGGGATGTGCAATGGAAGGTGGAAAGGAAAGTGGAATGGAAAGAAATGTAACGTGGAATGGAACGTTGAATGAAATGGAATGGAAAGTGGAATGGAACGTGGAAGAGAACATGGAAAGGAATGTGAAATGGAACGTGGAATGGAATGTGGAATGTAACGTGGAAGGGAATGTGCCATGGAATGGAAAGGAATGGAATGGAATGTGGAATGGAAAGAACAATGGTTCCTGTAATTGAACGTGGAATGGATCATGGAATGGAACTGGAAGGGAATGTGGAATGTGGAATGGAATATGGAATGGAACGTGAAATTGAATGGCCTGGAATGTTGAATAAAACGTGGAATGGAATGGAATGGAATGTGGAATGGAATGTTGAATGGAATGGAATGGAATATGGAATGGAATGGAATGGAATGTGGAATGGAATGAAATGGAATGTGGAATGGAAAGGCATGGAACTTGGAATGGGACGTGGAATGGAACATGGAATTCAACGTGGAATGGAGAGTGGAATGGAATGTTGAAACGAATGGAATGGAATGTGAAATGGAGCGGAAAGGAATGTGGAATGGAAAGGAATGGAACGTGGAATAGAACGTGGAATGGAAAGTGGAATAAAATGGAATGGAACATGGAAGGGAATGTGGAATGGAATGGAATGGAACGTGGAATTTAAAGGAATGGAACATGGAATGGAATGTGTAATGGAATGGAATGGAACTTAGAATGCAATGTGGAATGGAAAGTGGAATGGATGGTGGAATGCAACGTGGAATGGAATGGAATGGAATGGGAAATGGAAAGGAATGCCACCTGGAATGGGACATGGAATGGAACATGGAATGTGACGTGGAATGGAAAGGAATGCAACGTGGAATGGGACGTGGAATGGAACACGGAATGCGACGTGCAATGGAAAGTGGAATGGAATGTGGAATGGAATGGAATAGAATGGAATGGAATGCCGAAAGCAATGGAATGAAAGGTAGAATGGAATGGAATGGACTGGAATGGAATGTGGAATGGAATGGAATGTATTGGAAACTGAAATATAATGTGGAACGGAATGTAAACGGAATGTGGATGGAATGTGGAACGGAATGAATTGGAACGTGGAATGGAATGGAATGGAATGAGGAATGAAACGGAATGGAATGGAAAATGGAATGGAATGTGGAATGGAGCATGGAATCGAACGTAAAATGGAATGTGGTATGAAAAGTGGAATTCAACGGAATGGAATGTGGAATGGAATGTGGAAATGAATGCACTGGAATGAGAACGGAATGTAGAAAGGAATGGAATGGAATGTGGAATGAAATGTTGAAAGCAATGTTGAATGGAATGTGGAATGCAATGGAATAAAATGAGGAATGGAATGTTGTATGGAATGTGGAAAGGAACGTGGAATGTAATGTGGAAGGGTATGTGGAGTGTAATGGAGTGGAATGTGGAATGGAATGGAATAGAATGCAGAACGGAATGGAATGGAATGTTTAATAGAATTGAATGGAAGTGAAAGTGCAATGCAATGTGGAATGGAATGTGGAATGCAATGGAATGGAATGTGGAATGGAATTGAACTTGCAATGGAATGGAATGGAATGTGGATTGGAATGGAATGGAATGGAATGTGGAATGGAATGAAATGGAAAGGAATGTGGAATGGAATAGAATGAAATGTGGAATGGAATGGAATTGAATGTGGAATACAATGGAATGGAATGGTACTTGGAATAGAATGGAATGGAATGGAAAATTGAATGCAATGGAATGGAATGTAACGTGAAATTGAACGTAACTGAATGGGGAAAGGAATGTGGAATGGAAAGTGGAATGGAATGTGGAATGGAATGAAATGAAATGTGGAATGGAATGGAATGGAATGTGGAATAGAATGGAATGGAATGGAATATGCAATGGAATGTGGAATGGAATGGAATGGAATGGAATGTGGAATAGAATGGAATGGAATGGAATATGCAATGGAATGTGGAATGGAATGTGGAATGGAATGAAATGCAATGTGGAATGGAATGGAATGAAATGTGGAATAGAATGGAATGGAATGGAATATGCAATGGAATGTGGAATGGAATGTGGAATGGAATTGAACTTGGAATGGAATGGAATGGACTGTGAATTGGAATGGAATGGAATGGAATGTGGAATGGAATGGAAAGTGAAATGGAATTTGGAATGGAATATGGAGTGGAACGAAATGCACAGTGGAATGGAATGGAACGGAATGCGGAATGGAATGGAATGGAATTGAAAGTGAAATGGAATTCGCAATGGAATGTGAAATGGAATGAAATGCAATGTGGAATGGAATAGAATGGAATGTGGAATGGAAATTGGAAAGCAATGGAACATGGAATGGAATGTGGAAAGCAATCTGTAATGGAATGTGGAATGGAATATGAAATGGAATGAGGAATGGAATATGGAATAAAATGTAGCATGGAACACGGAATGGAATGGAATGGAATGTCCAATGGAATGTGGAATGGAATGAAATTGAATGCGGAATGGAATGTGGAATGGAATGGAAAGGAATGTGAAATGGAAAGAAATGGAATGTGGAATAGAATGTGGAATGAAATGGAATGGAAATGAATGTGAATTGGAACGGAATGGAAAGTGGAATGGAATGTGCAAAGGAATGGAATGTAGTGGAATGTGTATTGGATAGTGGAATGGAATGTGCAAAGGAATGGAATGTAGTGGAATGTGGATTGGATTGTGGAATGGAATGGAATGGATTGTGGAATGGAATGGAGTGGAAAGTGGAATGGAATGGGTTGCAATGTGGAATGGAATGTGGAAAGGAATGGAATGGAATCTAATGGAAAGTGGAATGGAATGGATTGGAATGTATAATGGAATGGGAATGGAGTGGAATGCAATGTGGAATGGAATGGAATGGAATGTGGAATGGAATTCATTGAAACGTGGAATTGAATGGAATTGAACGAGGAATGGAATGTGTAATGGAATATGGAATGGAATGGAATGGAATGTGGAATAGAAGGGAATAGAATGTGGAATAGAATAGAATGCAAGTGAAAGTGCAATGGAATGTGGAATGGAATGTGGAATGGAATGAAATGCAATGTGGAATGGAATGGAATGAAATGTGGAATAGAATGGAATGGAATGGAATATGCAATCGAATGTGGAATGGAATGTGGAATGGAATTGAACTTGGAATGGAATGGAATGGAATGTGAAATGGAATGGAATGGAATCGAATGGAATGGAAAGTGAAATGGAATTTGGAATGGAACATGCAATGGAATGAAATGGAACGTGGAATGGAGTAAAATGGAATGTGGAATGGAAAGTGGAATGGAATATGTAATGGAATGTGGAATGAAATGCATTGGAATGAGAATGGAATGTGGAATGGAATGGAATGGAATATGGAATGGAATGTGGAACGGAATGGATTGGAATGCGAAATGGATTGTGGAACGGAATGTGGAATGAATCGTGGAAAGGAACGTGGAATTGATTGGAATGGAACTTGGTATAGAATGTGGAATGTAATGGAAGGGAATGTGGAATGAAATGTGGAGTGTAATGGAATGGAATGTGGAGTGGAATGGAATGGAGTGTGGAATGGAATGTGGAATGGAATGGAAGGTAATGAAGAATGGAATGTGGAATGGAAGGTGGAAGGGAAAGTAGAATGGAATGGAGTGGAATGTGGAATGAAACATGGAAAGAAATTGAATGGAACGTGGGATGGAAAGTGGAATGGAATGTGGATTGGAATGTGGAATGGAATGCAATGGAATGTGGAATGGAATGTGGAATGCAGTGTGGAATGGAATGGAATGGAACAGGGAATGGAACAAGGAATGTAATGGAATGGAACGTGGAATGAAATGTGGAATGGAAAATGGAATGGAAAGTAGAATGCAATGCAGAGAGGAATGGGATGTGGAATGGAACGGAATGGAATGTGGAATGCAATGTGCAATAGAATGTGGAATTGAATAGAATGGAATTTTGAATGGAGTTTGGAGTGGAAAGGAATGGAAGGTGGAATGTAATGTGGAACTGAATGTGGTATGGAATGGAATTTAATGTGGATTAGAATGTATCATAGAACTGAATGTGGTATGGAATGGAATTTAATGTGGAATGGAATGTGGAATGGAATGGAACGGTATGTGGACAGTTATGTGGAACAGAATGTGGAATGGAATGTGCAATGGAACAGAATGCAATGTGGAATGAAATTTGGATTCAAATGTGGAATGGGTCGTTGAATGGAATGGAATGGAATGTGCAATGAAACGTGGAATGGAATGGAATGAAACGTGGAATGGAACGTGCAATGCAACGTGCAATGAAATGTGGAATGGAACGTGGAATGAAATATGCAATGGAATGTGGAATGGGATGTGGACTGGAACGGGGAATGGAATGGAATGGAATGTGGAATGGAAGTGAAATGGAACGGAATGGAATGGAATGTGGAATGGAATGTGGAAAGGAATGTGTTAAGGAACGTGGAATATAACAGAAGGGAATGTGGTATGGAATGTGAAATGGAAATTTGAATGGAATGGAATGGAACGTGGCATGGAATGTGGAATGGAATGGAATGGAATGTGGAGTAGAATGTGGAATGGAATGGAATGGAAAGTGGAATGGAATGAATGCAATGGTAAGGAATATGGCAGGCAATGGAATGGAAAATGGAATGCAATGTAGAATGGAATGGTATGGAATGTGGAATGGAACGTGGAATGGAACGTGGAATACATCGTGGAATGGAACGTGGAAAGGAATGGAATGAAATGTGGAATGGAATGGAATGGAATATGGAATTGAATGTGGAGAGGAATGTAATGGAATCTGGAATAGAATGTGGAATGGATTGGAATGGAATGCGGAATGGAATGCAATGGAATGCTAAGGAAAGTGGAATGGAATGGAATGCAATGTGGAATGGAATGGAATAGAACATGGAATGGAATGTGGAATGGAATGTAGAATGTGGAATTTAATGTGGAATTTAAGGCGGAATGGACAGGAATAGAACGGAAGGCAATGTGGAAGGTAAAGTGGAATGGAATGTCGAATGGAATGTGGAATGGAATGTAGAATGAAATGTGGAATGGAATATAATGGAATGTGGAATGAAATGTGCAATGGAATGAATTGGAATGTGGAATAAAATGGAATGGAATGGAATGGAATGCGGAATGGAAGGTGGAATGGAATGTGGAATGGAATGTGGAATGAAATGTGGAATGAAATGTTGAATGGAATTGAATGGAATGTGGAATGAAATGTGGAATGGAATGGGTTGGAATGTGGAATGGAATGTGGAATGGAGCGGAATGCAAGGATGAATGGAATGTGGAATGGAGTGTGGAATCGAAGTTGGAATGGAATGCAACGGAATTTTGAATGGAACGTGGAATGGAAAGTGGAATGGAATGGAATGGAATGGATCGTGGAATAGAATGTGGAATGGAGCGTGAAATGGAATGGAATGTAACGTAGAATGGAACCTGGAATGGAACATGGAAAATAATGTGGAATTCAACGTGGCATGGAATGTGGAATGGAATGTGCATTGGAAAGGAATGGAATGTAGAATGGAATGTGGAATTGAGTGTGGAATGGAACGTGAAATTGAATGGAATGGAATGTTGAATGCAACGTGGAATGGAATGTGGAATGCAACATGGAATGGAATGTGGAATGGAATGTGGAATATAATGGAATGGAAAGTGGAATGGACTCTGGAAAGGAAAGTGGAATGAAATGGAATGGAATGCGGAATGGAACGTGGAATGGAATGTGCAACGGAATATGGATTGGAATGGAATGGAAAGTGGAATGGAATGTGGAATGGCACGGAATGTAGTGTGGAATGGAATGTGGAAAGGAAAGTGGAACGTAATGCAATGGAATGTGGACTGAAACGAGAAATGGAATGGAATGCGGAATGGAATATGGAATGGAATGTGAAATGGACTGTGTAATGGAATGTGGAAAGGAAAGTGGAATGGAATGGAATGGAAGGTGAACTGAAATGAGAAATGGAATGTAATGGAAGGTGGAATGGAACGTGGAATGGAACGTGGAATGGAATGTGGAATGGAATGGAATGGAATAGAATCTGGAATGGAATGTGGAATTGAATGTGGAATGGAATGTGGAAAGGAATGTGGAATGGAATGGAAGGGGATATAGAATGAAATGTGGAATTCAATGTGGAATGGAAAGTGGAATGGAATGTCGAGTGGAGTGTTTAATGGCATGTGGAATGGAACGGAATGGAAAGTAGAATGGAACGTGGAATGGAATGTGGAAGGGAACTTGAAATGTAAGGGAATGGAATTTGGAATGGAACATGGAATGGAATGGAGTGGAACATGGAATAGAACGTGGAATGGAACATGGAATGGAATGGAATGGAACGGGGAATGTAATGTGGAATGAAATGTGGAAATGAATGGAATGTGGAAAGGAATGGAATGGAATGTTTAATGGAATGTGGAATGGAATTGAATGGAATGTGGTGTGAAATGGAAAGGAATGTGGAATGAAGTTGAATGGAATTGAATGGAATGTGGAGTGGAATGTGGAGTGGAATGGAAAGGAATGTGGAATGGATTATGGAATGTAATGGAATGGAATGTGGCATGGAATGTGGAATGGAATAGAATGGATTGTTAAATGGAACGTGGAATGGTATGGAATGGAATGTGGAATGCAATGAGGAATGGAATGTGGAATGGAACGGAATGATATAAGGAATGTACTGTGGAAAGGAATGAGGAAATGTAAGTGGAATGGAATGGAATGGAACATAGAATGGAACGAGGAGTGCAATGGAATGGGATGTAGAATGGAATGCAATGGAATGGGATGTTGAATGAAATGGAATGGAATGTGGAATGAAATTGAACGGAATATGGAATGGAATATGTAATGGAATGGAATGGATTGTGGAAAGTAACCTGAAATGGAATGGAATGGAAGGTGGAATGGAATGTGGAATATAATGTGCAATGTAACATGGAATGGAATGGAATGGAATGTGGAATGCAACGGAGTAGAATGTTGAAAGGAATGTGGAATGGAATGCAATGGAATGAGGAATGGAACGTAATGTAATGTGGAATGGAATGTGGAATGGAATGTGGAATGGAATGGAATGGAATGTGGAATGGAGGGTGGAATGGAATGGAATGTGGAATGGAGTATGGAAAGGAATGGAATGGAATGCTGAATGGAATGGAACGGAAAATGGAATGGAATGTGGAACGGAATGAAGCATGGAAAGCAATGTAATGTGGAATGGAATGTGGAATGGAACGTGGAATTGAAAGGAATGTAATGTGGAATGGAATGTGGAAACAAAAGTGGAATTTAATGGAATGGAATGTGGAATGGAACGTGGAATGGAATGGAATGGAATGTGGGATGGAATGTGGGAAGGAATGCAATGGAATGTGGAATGGAATGGAATGGAATGTGTAATGAAATGGAATACAACGTGGAATAGAATATGGAATGGAATGTGGAATGGAATGTTGAAAGGAATGGAATGGAATGTGGAAAGGAAAGTGGAATGTAATGGAATGGAAGGTGGACTGAAACGAGGAATAGAATGGAATGGAAGGTGGAACGGAAAGTGGAATGGAACGCGGAATGGAATGTGGAATGGAATGTGGAATGGAATGGAATAGAATCTGGAATGGAATGTGGAAAGAAATGTGGAATGGAATGTGGAATGGAATGCAATGGGATGTAGAATGAAATGTGGACTTCAATGTGGAATGGAAGGGAATGGGATGTAGAATGAAATGTGGAATTGAATGTGGAATGGAATGTGGAGTGGAGTGTGTAATGGCATGTGGAATAGAACGCAATGGAAAGTCAAATGGAATGTGGAATGGAATGTGGAAGGGCACTTGAAATGTAAGGGAATGGAATTTGGAATGGAGCGTGGAATTGAATGGAGTGGAACATGGAATAGAACGTGGAATGGAACGTGGAATGGAATGGAATGGAACGTGGAATGGAATGTGGAATGGAATGTGGAAATGAATGGAATGTGGAACGGACTGGAATGGAATGTTTAAAGGAATGTGGAATGGAATTGAATGGAATGTGGAATGAAATGGAAAGGAATGTGGAATGAAGTTGAAGGGAATGGAATGAAATGTGGAGAGGAATCTGGAGTGGAATGGAATGGAATGTGGAATGGATTATGGAATGCAATGGAATGTGTCATGGAATGTGGAATGGAAGAGAATGGATTGTGGAATGGAACGTGGAATGGTATGGAATGGAATGTGGAATGCAATGACTGATGGAATGTGAAATGGAACGGAAAGAAATAAGGAATGGACTGTGGAATGGAATGAGGAAATATAAGTGGAATGGAATGGAATGGAACGTAGAATGGAACAAGGAGTGCAATGGAATGGGATGTGGAATGGAATGCAATGGAATGGGATGTTGAAAGAAGTGGAATGGAATGTGGAATGGAATGTGGAATGAAATTGTTCGGAATATGGAATGGAAGATGTAATGGAATGGAATGGAATGTGGAAAGTAACCTGAAAAGGAATGGAATGTAAGGTGGAATGGAATGTGGAATATAACGTGGAATGTAAAGTGGAATGGAATGGAATGGAATGTCGAATGCAACGGAGAAGAATGTTGAAAGGAATGTGGAGTGGAATGCAATGGATTCAGGAATGAAACGTAATGTAATGTGGAATGCAATGCGGAACGGAATGTGGAACGGAACGTGGAATGGAATGTGGAAAGGAATGGTGAATGGAATGTGAAATGGAACGTGGAATGGAAGGGAATGGAATGTGAAACGCTATGTGGAAAGGAATGTGGAATGGAATGGGGAAATAAATATGGAATGGAACGGAATGGAATGTGAAATTGAATGGAATGCAATGTGGAATGGAAGGTGGAATGGAATGGAATGCAATGTGGTATTTAATGTGTTATGGAACGGAATGAAATGTCGAACGGAATGTGGAATGAAACGTAGAATGGAAAAGAATGCAATGTGGAATGGAATGGGATGGAATGGAATGGAACGTGGAATGGAATGGAATGGAAAGTTGAATGGCATGGAATGGAATGTGGAATGGAATGTCTAATGGAATGGTACGGAATGTGGTATCGAATGGTATGGTATGTGGAATGGAATGGAATGGAATGTGGAATGGAATTAAATGGAACATGGAATGGAACGTGGAATGGAACACGTAATGGAACGTGCAATGGAAAGTGGAACGGAACGTGGAATGGAACATGGAATGGAATGACAATGGAATAGAATGCAATGGAATGTGGAATGAAGGGAATGGAATGTGGAATGGAATGGAATCGAATCGATTTGAATGTGGAATGCAATGGAAATCAATGAGGAATTGAAAGGAATGGAATGGAAAGTGGAATGGAATGTGGAGTGGAATATGGAACGGAATTCAATGGAATGTGGAATGGAAAGAAATGGAATGTTGATTGGAATGCATTGGAACGTGGAATGAAATGGACCATGAAATGGAATGGAATGGAATGTGGAATGTGAAATGGAATGTGGAATAGAATGTTAAAAGGAATGTGGATTGGAATGTGGAATGGAATGCGAAATGGAATGGGGAATGGAATGTGAAATGGAATGTGGAATGAAATGTGGAATTGAATGAAATGGAGCATGGAATGGAATGGAACGGGACGTGGAATTTAATGAAATAAAACGTGGAATGAAAAGTGGAATGGAATGGAATGGATTGCAGAATGGAATGGAATTCAGAGAGGAATGTAATTTAATGTGGAATGGAATGGAATGGAACGTTGAATGGAATGGAATGGAATGTGGAATGGAAAGCGGAATGTAATGGAATGTGGAAAGGAATGTGGAATGGAACGTGTAATGCAAAATACAATGGAACGTGGAATGGGACGTGGAATGGATTTAGTAATGGAATGGACTGGAATGTGAAATGGAAGGGAAAGGAATGCGGGATGGAATGTGGAATGGAATGTGGAATGGAATGGAATGGAACGTGGAATGGAATGAAATGGAAAGGAATGTGGAATGGAATGGAATGGAATGTTAAATGGAATGGAATGGAATGTGGAATGGAATGGAATTGAATGAGGAATGGAATGGAATGGAAGGCGGAATGGAATGGAATGGAATAGAATTTTGACTGGAATTTAATGGAATGTAACGGAACGTGGAATGGAATGCAATGGAGTGGAATGTGGAATGGAATGTGGAATTTAACGGAATGGATTGTGGAATGGAATGGAATGAAATGTGGAATGGAATATGGAATGGATTATTGAATGATATGTGGAATGGAATATAATAGAATGTGGAATGGAATCCAAAGGAAAGCGGAATGTAATAGATTTGAATAGAATGTGGTCTGAAATGGAATGGAATGAAACAGAAAGTGGATTGGAATGGAGTGGAATGTGAATGGAATGGAATGGAATGTGAAATGGAATGGAATGGAATGTGGAATGGAATGTGGAACGGAATGTAATGGAATTCAGAATGGAATGTGGAATGGAATGGAATGCGGAATGGAAGGTGGAATGAAATGGAATAGAATGTGGAATGGAATGTGGAATGAAATGGAATGGAATGTGGAATGAAATGTGGAATGGAATGTGGAATGGAATGTGGAATGGAAAGTGGAAAAGAATGTTGAATGGAATGTGAAAAGGAATGTGGAATTGAACGGAATGGAATGTGGAATGGAATGTGGAATGGAATGGCATGGAATGTGGAATGGAATGGAATGGAATGATGAATGGAATGTGGAAAGGAATGGAATGGAATGATGAATGGAATGTGGAATGGAATGGAATGGAATGTGTAAAGGAATGGAATGGAATGTGGTTTGGAATGTGTAATGGAAAGTGGAATGGAATGGAATATGGTGTGGAATATAGAATGGAAAGTGGAATGGAATGGAATGGAATGTGGAATGGAACGGAAGGGCACGGAATGGTAGGTGGAATGGAATGCAGTGCAGTGTATTGTGGAATGGAATGTGGAATGGAATAGAATGGAATGTGGAATGGAATGGAATGGAATGTGGAATGGAATGGAATGGAATGTGGAATGGAATGTCGAATGGAATGGAAGGGATTGTGGAATGGAATGTAACGGAATGTAAGTGAAATGGAATGGAATGATGAAAGGAATTGAATGGATTGTGGAATGGATTGGGGAATGGAATGGAAAGCAGAATGGAAGGTGGAATGGATTGGAATGGAATGTGGAGTGGAGTGGAGTGGAATGTGGAATGGAATGTGGAATGGAATTGAATGCGGAATGGAAGGTGGAATGGAATGGAATGGAATGTGGAATGGAAAGGAATGGAAGGTGGAATGGAATGGAATGTAATGTGGAATGGAAAGGAATGGAATGTGGAATGGAATGGAATGGAATGTGGAAAGGTATGTGGATTGCAATGGAGAGGAATGTGGAATGGAATGTTGAATGGAATGGAATAGAAAGTGAAATGGAATGGAAAGGAATGTGGAATGGAATTTTGAATGGCATGGAATGGAAAGTGAAATGGAGTGGAATAGAATTTGGAATGGAATGTGGAATGGAATGTGGAATTGAATGGACAGGAATGTGTAAAGGAATAGAATGGAAAGTGAAATAGAATGTGGATCAGAATGTGAAATGGAATGTGGAGTGGAATGTGAAACAGAATGTAATGGAACGTGGAATGCAATGGAATGGAACGTGTAAAAAAATGGAATGGAATGGAACGTGGAATGGAACGTGGAATGGAAAATTGAATGGTACGTGGAATGGAATGTGGAATGGAACTGAATGGAACGTGGAATGGAACGTGGAATGGAACGTGGAATGGAAGGTGGAATGTAATGGTACGTGGAATGTAATGGAATGCGTAACGGAATGGAATGCAATGTGGCATATAATGGAATGGAATGTGGAATGGAATGGTATGGAATGTGGAATGGAACTGAATGAAACGTGGAATGGAACGTGGAATGGAATGTGGAATGTAATAGTATGTGGAATGGAATAGAATGTTATACGGAATGGATTGGAATGGAATGTAATAAATGAATGGAATGGAATGGGATACGGAATGGAATGGAATGGAATGAAATATGGAATGTAATGGAATGGAATGAAATGTGTAATGGAATGGAATAGAATACAGTGTAATAGAATGTGGAATGGAATGTGGAATGGAATGCAATGTGGAATGGAATAGAATGAGGAATGGAATGAAAAGGAATGGAATGAAATGGACTGGAATGTCGAATGGAATGGAATGGAATGTGGAATGGAATGGAATGTGGATTGGAATGGAATGGAATGGAATGGAATGTTAAATGGAATGGAAAGCAATGTGGAATGCAATAGAATGTCTAATGGAATGGAATGCGGAATGGAATCGAATGCAACATGGAATGGATTACAATATAATGAGGAATGCAATGGAAAGGAATGTGGAATGGATTGGAAAGGAATGTCCAATGTAATGTGTACTAGAATGGAATTGAATTTGGAATGGAAAGTGGAATGGAATGGAAAGGAATGTGAAATGGAAAGCAATGGAATGTGGAATCGAATGTGGAATGGAATGTGCAATGCATTCTGGATTGGAATGTGGAATGGAATTTGCAGTGGAATGTGGAATGGAATGTGGAATAGAATGGAATAGAATGTGGAATGGAAAGTGGAATGCAACGTGGAATGGAACATGGAATGGAAGGTGGAATGGAATGTGCCCTGGAATGTGGAATGAAAAGAGGAATGGAAAGGAATGTACAGTGAAATGGATCGTGGAATAGAACTTGGAAAGGAATGTGGAATGGAAGGTGGAATGGAATGGAATGGAATGTGGAATGGAATGGAATGGAATGTGGAATGGAATGGAATGGAATGTGGAATGGAATGGAATGGGATGTCGAATGGAAAGGCATGGAACGTGGAATGGGACGTGGAATGGAACGTGGAATACAACATGGAACGGAACGTGGAATGGAGCGTCGAATGGAATGGAATGGAAAGTGAAGTGGAATGGAAAGGAATGAAGAATGGAAAGTATTGGAATGTGGAATGGAACGTGGAATGGAAAGTGGAATTTAATGGAATGGAACGTGGAATGAAATGTGGAATGGAATGGAATGGAACGTGGAATTGAATGGAATGCAATGTGAAATGGAATGGAATGGAACGTATAATTTAATGGAATGGAAAGTGGAATGGAACATGGAATGGAATTGAATGGAACTTGGAATGCAACGTGGAATGGAAAGTGGAATGGAACGTGGAATGGAGCATGGAATGGAATGGAATGGAACGTGGAATGGAATGAAACGGAATGTGGAATAGAAAGGAATACAACGTTGAATGGGACGTGGAATGGAACATGGAATGCGACGTGGAAAGGAAAGTGGAATGGAATGTGGAAAGGAATGGAATGGAATGTGGAATGGAATGGAATGGAAAGTGAAATGGAATAGAATGGAGTGGAATATAAAATGGAATGGAATGGAATGGAATGGAATGGAATGGAATGGAAAGTGGAATGCAATGGAATGAAAGGTGGAATGGAATGGAACGGACTAAAACGAAATGTGGAATGGAATGGAATGGAATGGAAATTGAAATATAATTTGGAATGGAATGTGGAATGGAATGTGGAACGGAATGTGGAACGGAATGAATTGGAACGTGGAATGGAATGTGGAAAGGAATGCAATGGATTGAGAACGGAATGTGGAATGGAATGGAATGGAATGTGAATAGGAATGTTGAATGGAATGTGGAATGGAACATGGAATGGAAAGTGGAATGGAACGGAATGAAATGAGGGACGGAATGTGGAATGGAATGTTTAAAGGAACGTGGAAAGGAATGTGGAATGGAATGTGGATTGGAATGGAATGGAATGGAATGGCATATGGAATGAAATGGAATGGAATGTTAAATGGAATGGCATGGAATTTGGAATGGAATGTGGACTGGAATGTGAAACGGAATGCAATGGAAAGTGGAATGGAATGGAATGGAAAGTGGAATGGAACGTAGAATGGAATGGAATGGAAAGTGGAATGAAATGTGGTATCGAAAGTAGTGGAGTGGAATGTGGAAGGGAATGTGGAATGGAATGGAATGGAATGTGGAATGAAATGCAATGGAATATGGAATTGTGTTGAGTGGGATGTGGAATGGAATGTGGAATGGAATGGAAAGGAACGTGGAATGGAATGGAAAGCAATGTGGAATGCAATGGAATGGAATGTGGTATGGAATGGATTGGAATGTGGAATGGAATTTAATGGAATGCGGAATTGAATGTGGAATAGAATGTGGAATGGAATGGAATGGAGTGGAATGTGGAATGGAATGTGGAATTCATGGAATGGAATTTGAAATTGAATGGAATGGAATGTGGAATGAATGAGCAATGGAATGGAATAGAATGTGGAACGGAATGTGGAAAGGAAAGGAATGGAATGTGGAATGGAATGAAACAGAATGTGGAATGGAATCTACAATGGTATGTGGAATGGATTGTGGAATGGAATGGAATGGAATGTGATGGAATGTGGAAAGGAATGGTGAATGGAATGGAATAAAATGTGGAATAGAATGTGGAATAGAATGGAATGGAATGTGGAATGGAAGGGAATTCAATGCGGAATGGAATGTAATGGAAATTGGAATGGAATGTGGAATGGAATGGAAAGGAATGTGAAATGGAAAGCAATGGAATGTGGAATCGAATGTGGAATGGAATGTGCCATGCATTGTGGATTGGAACGTGGAATGGAATTTGCAGTAGAATGTGGAATGGAATGTGGAATAGAATGGAATAGAACGTGGAATGGAAAGTGGAATGGAACGTGGAATGGATCGTGGAATGGAACATGGAAAGGAAAATAGAAAGGAATGTGGAATGGAAAGTGAAATGGAATGGAATGTGGAATGGAAAGTGGAATGCATCGTGGAATGGATCAAGGAATGGAAAGTGGAATGGAATGTGCCCTGGAATGTGGAATGAAAATTGGAATGCAAAGGAATGTAAAGTGAAATGGATCGTGGAATAGAACATGGAAAGGAATGTGGAATGGAACGTGGAATGGAATGTGAAATGGAATGTGGAAGGCAATGTGGAATGGAATGGAATGTGGAATGGAACGTGCAATGATTCCTGTAATTGAACGTGGAATGGATCATCGAATGGAACTGGAGTGGAAATTGATATGGATTCTGGAAAGGAATGTGGAATGGAACGTGAAATTAAATTGATTGGAATGTTGAATGGAACGTGGAATGGAATGGAATGGAATGAGAAATGGAATGTGGAATGGAATATGGAATTGAATGGAATGGAATGTGGAATGGAATGGAATGGAATGTGGAATGTAATGGAATGGAAAGTGGAATGAAATGGAATGTGGAATGGAAAGGCATGGAACGTGGAATGGGACGTGGAATGGCACGTGGAATACAACATGGAACAGAATATGGAATGGAGCGTCGAATGGAATGGAATGGTAAGTGAAGTGGAATGAAAAGGAATGATGAATGGAAAGTAATGGAACGTGGAATGGAACGTGGAATGGAAAGTGAAATTGAATGGAATGAAACGTGGAATGAAATGTGGAATGGAATGGAAGGGAACGTGGAATTGAATGGAATACAACGTGAAATGGAACGTGAAATGGAATGGAATGGAACGTATAATTTAATGGAATGGAACGTGGAATGGAACATGGAATGGAATTGAATGGAACTTGGAATGCAACAGAATGTAGAATGCAAAGTAATGGAATGGAATTGGGAATGGTATGGAATGGAATTGAATGGGATGTAGAAAGGAATGGAATGGAATGTGGAATGGAATAGAACGTGTAATGGAATGAAGAGGAATGGAATACGGAATGGAATGGAATGGAATGTGGAAAGGAATGGAATAGAATTGATTGGAATGTGGAACGGAATGCAGTCAAATGTGGAATTGAATAGAATGTGGAATGGAATGCAATGGAATGGATTGTGTAATGGAATAGAATGTGGAAAGGAATGAACTGGAATGGAAAGTTTAACGGAAAAGAATGGAATGGAATGCGGAATGGAATGGAACGGAACTGAACAGAATGTGGAATGGAATGGAGGGGAAAGTTGAATGGAATAGAATGGGGAATGGAAAGAAATGGAATGGAATGTGGAACGGAATTTAATGGAATGTGGAATGGAAAGAAATGGAATATGGAATGGAGTGGAAAGGAAAGGAATCTGGAATGGAATGTGCAATGGAATGGGATGGAATGGAAAGGAAAGTGGAAAGGAATGGAATCTAATCTGGACAGGACTGTGGAACGGAATGTGGACAGCAATGTGTAAAGGAATGGAATGGAATGTGGAATGGAACTGAAAGGAATGTGGAATGGAAATTGGAATGGAATGGATTGGCATGTGAAATGTCATGTGAAATGGAAAGTGGAATGGAACGCGGAATGGAACACGGAAAGTAACGTGGAATGGATTAGAATGGAACGTGAAATGCAATGGAAACGAATGTGGAATGGAATGGAATGTCCAATGGAATGTGGAATGGAATGGAATTGAAGGCGGAATGGAATGAGGAATGGAATGGAAAGGAATGTGAAATGGAAAGAAACGGAATGTGGAATGGAATGGAATGGAATTGAAGGTGAAAAGGAACGGAATGAAATGTGGAATGGAATGTGCAAAGGAATGGAATGGAGTGGAATGTGGATTGGAATGTGGAATGGAATGGAATGGAATGTGGAATGGAATGGGTTGCAATGTGGAATGGAATGTGGAATGGAATGGAATGGAATGGAAATTGGAATGGAATGGATTGGAATGAGTAATGGAATGGGAATGGAATGGAATGCAATGTGGAATGGAATGGAGTATTTAAATGGAATGGAATGGAATGTGGAATGGAATGTGTACTGGAATGGAACACTTTGTGGAATGGAATGTGGTATGGAATGAGGAAAGGAATGGAATTGAATGTGGAATGGAATGGAATGTGGAATGGAATGCAACGGAATGTGGAATGGAATGGAATGTGGAATGGAATGGAGTATTTAAATGGAATGGAATGGAATGTGGAATGGAATGTGTACTGGAATGGAACACTTTGTGGAAAGGAATGTGGTATGGAATGAGGAATGGAAAGGAATTGAATGTGGAATGGAATGGAATGTGGAATGGAATGGAAAGTTTAAATGGAATGGAATGGAATGTGGAAATGGAATGTGTATTGGAATGGAACACTATGTGGAATGGAATGTGGAATGTGGAATGGAATGGAATGGAATGTGGAATGGAATGTAATGGAATGTGGAATGGAATGTGGAATGGAATGTGGAATGGAAAGGAATGGATTGCGGAATTGAATATGGAATGGAAAGTGGAATGGAAAGTGGAATGTAAAGTGGAATGGAATGTGGAATGGAATGTAACGGTATGTGGAATGGAACGTGGAATGGAATGGAATGGAACCCTTAATGAAATGTGGAATGGAATGGAATGGGCTGTGTAATGGAATGGAATGGAATGGAATGTGCAATGGAAAGGAATGAAGTGCGGAATGGAACATGGAATAGAACGTGGAATGCAACGTGGAATGGAGCGTGGAATGGAAAGTGAAATGGAACAGAATTAAATGTGGAATTGAATGGTATGGAATGTGCAATGGAATGGAATGGATTGGAATGTGGAATGGAATGGAATGGAATGTGGAATGGAATGGAATGGAATGTCGAATGGAATGGAATGGATTGGAATGTGGAATGGAATGGAATGGAATGTGGAATGGAAAGGAATGGAATGGAACGTAGTGGAATTTGGAATGGAATTGAATGGAATTCAAAATATAATGGAATGGAATGTGGAATGGAATGGAATTGAATGGAAAGTGGAATAGAAAGGAATGGAATGGAGTGTGGAATGGAATGGAATGGAATGCAATGTGGAATGGAATGGAATGGAATGTGGAAGGGAATGGAATGGAATGTGGAATGGAACTTGGAATGGAATGGAATGGAACATGTAATGGAATGGAATGGAAGATGGAATGGAATGGAACATGTAATGGAATGGAATGGAAGATGAAATGGAATGGAAGTTGGAATGCAATGGAACGGAACGTGGAATGGAATGGAATGGAATTTAATGTGGAATGTAATGGAATGGAAAGTGAAAATCAATGGAATGGAATGTGGAATGAAATGGAATGGAATATTGATCTAATTTAATGGAATATGGAATTAATTGGAATGGAATGTGGAATGGAATGTGGAATGGAATGAAATGGAATGTGTAATGGAATGTCTAACGCTTGGAATGGAATGTGTAATGGAATGTGGAGTGCAATGTAATGGAAAGTGGAATGGAATGTGGAATTACATGGAATGGAATGCGTAATGAAACGTGAAATGGAATGGAATTGAATGCAGAATGGAATGTGGAATGGAATGGTATGGAATGTGGAATGGTATGGAATGGAAAGTGGAATGGAATGTGGAATGGAATGGAATGGAATGTGGAATGGAAGGGAATGGAATATGGAATGGAATGGAATGCAATGAGGAATGGAATGGAATGAGGAATGGAATCGAATGGAATGGAATGTGAAATGGAATGGAATGGAATGGAATGCAATGTGGAGTGGAATAGATTGGAATAGAATGGAATGTGGAATGGAATGGTATGCAGTGTGGAATGGAATGGAAAGGAATGTGGAAACTAATGTGGAATGGAATGGAATGGAATGGAATGTGGAAACGAACGTAATGAAATTTGGAAAGTAATGTGTAATGGAATGGAATGGAATGTGGAATGGAATGGAATGGAATGTGAAATGGAATGGAATGGAATGTGGAAACGAACGTAATGAAATTTGGAAAGTAATGTGTAATGGAATGGAATACAATGTGGAATGGAATGGAATGGAATGTGGAATGGAATGGAATGGAATGTGGAATGGAATGGAATGTGCAATGGAAGGTAATGGAATGTGGTGAAGAATGGATTGCAACGCGGAATGGAATGTAATGTCGAAGGGAATATAATTTAATGGAATATCAATAGAAATGGAATGGAATGTGGAATGGAATGTGTAATGCAATGGAATGAAAT
Source organism: Pongo abelii (assembly GCF_028885655.2). Lineage (NCBI taxonomy): Eukaryota > Metazoa > Chordata > Mammalia > Primates > Hominidae > Pongo > Pongo abelii. The sequence goes on from NC_071999.2 coordinate 8,466,877, forward strand.
TTGGAATGGAATGGAATGGAATGTGAAATGGAATGGAATGGAATATGGAATAGAATGGAATGGAATGGAATGTGGCATGCAATGGAAAGAATTGGAATGAAATGTGGAACGGAATGGAATGAAATGTAGAATGGAATGGAATGGAAGGAGGAGTGGAATGGTATGGAATTTGGAATGGAATGGAGTGGAATGGGGAATGGAATGTGGAATTAAATGGAATAGAATGCAATGAATTGTGGAATGCAATTTGGAATGGAACGTGGAATTCAATGGAATGGACTGTGAAATGGAGTGGAATGGAATTGAATTTGAAAAGGAATGTAATGAAATGTGGAATGGAAAGTGGAATGGAATATGGAATGGAATGAAATGTAATTGAATGGATTGTGGAATGGAGTAGAATGGAATGTGGAATGCAATGGAATGGAATGGAATGTGAAATGGAAAGGAATGGAATTTGAAATGGAATGCGAAGGAATGTGGGATGGAATGGAATGGAACGTGGAATTGAATGTGGAATGGAATGGAATGGAACGCGTAATGGTATATGAAATGGAATGGAATGAAATGTGGAATGGAACGTGGAATGGAACGTATAATTGAAGGAGGAATGAAACGCAGATTGGAATTTGGATTGGAATGTGGAACGGAATAGAATGGAACATGGAATGGAATGTGGGATGGAATGGAGTATTTAAATGGAATGGAATGGAATGTGGAATGGAATGTGTACTGGAATGGAACACTTTGTGGAATGGAATGTGGTATGGAATGAGGAAAGGAATGGAATTGAATGTGGAATGGAATGGAATGTGGAATGGAATGCAACGGAATGTGGAATGGAATGGAATGTGGAATGGAATGGAGTATTTAAATGGAATGGAATGGAATGTGGAATGGAATGTGTACTGGAATGGAACACTTTGTGGAAAGGAATGTGGTATGGAATGAGGAATGGAAAGGAATTGAATGTGGAATGGAATGGAATGTGGAATGGAATGGAAAGTTTAAATGGAATGGAATGGAATGTGGAAATGGAATGTGTATTGGAATGGAACACTATGTGGAATGGAATGTGGAATGTGGAATGGAATGGAATGGAATGTGGAATGGAATGTAATGGAATGTGGAATGGAATGTGGAATGGAATGTGGAATGGAAAGGAATGGATTGCGGAATTGAATATGGAATGGAAAGTGGAATGGAAAGTGGAATGTAAAGTGGAATGGAATGTGGAATGGAATGTAACGGTATGTGGAATGGAACGTGGAATGGAATGGAATGGAACCCTTAATGAAATGTGGAATGGAATGGAATGGGCTGTGTAATGGAATGGAATGGAATGGAATGTGCAATGGAAAGGAATGAAGTGCGGAATGGAACATGGAATAGAACGTGGAATGCAACGTGGAATGGAGCGTGGAATGGAAAGTGAAATGGAACAGAATTAAATGTGGAATTGAATGGTATGGAATGTGCAATGGAATGGAATGGATTGGAATGTGGAATGGAATGGAATGGAATGTGGAATGGAATGGAATGGAATGTCGAATGGAATGGAATGGATTGGAATGTGGAATGGAATGGAATGGAATGTGGAATGGAAAGGAATGGAATGGAACGTAGTGGAATTTGGAATGGAATTGAATGGAATTCAAAATATAATGGAATGGAATGTGGAATGGAATGGAATTGAATGGAAAGTGGAATAGAAAGGAATGGAATGGAGTGTGGAATGGAATGGAATGGAATGCAATGTGGAATGGAATGGAATGGAATGTGGAAGGGAATGGAATGGAATGTGGAATGGAACTTGGAATGGAATGGAATGGAACATGTAATGGAATGGAATGGAAGATGGAATGGAATGGAACATGTAATGGAATGGAATGGAAGATGAAATGGAATGGAAGTTGGAATGCAATGGAACGGAACGTGGAATGGAATGGAATGGAATTTAATGTGGAATGTAATGGAATGGAAAGTGAAAATCAATGGAATGGAATGTGGAATGAAATGGAATGGAATATTGATCTAATTTAATGGAATATGGAATTAATTGGAATGGAATGTGGAATGGAATGTGGAATGGAATGAAATGGAATGTGTAATGGAATGTCTAACGCTTGGAATGGAATGTGTAATGGAATGTGGAGTGCAATGTAATGGAAAGTGGAATGGAATGTGGAATTACATGGAATGGAATGCGTAATGAAACGTGAAATGGAATGGAATTGAATGCAGAATGGAATGTGGAATGGAATGGTATGGAATGTGGAATGGTATGGAATGGAAAGTGGAATGGAATGTGGAATGGAATGGAATGGAATGTGGAATGGAAGGGAATGGAATATGGAATGGAATGGAATGCAATGAGGAATGGAATGGAATGAGGAATGGAATCGAATGGAATGGAATGTGAAATGGAATGGAATGGAATGGAATGCAATGTGGAGTGGAATAGATTGGAATAGAATGGAATGTGGAATGGAATGGTATGCAGTGTGGAATGGAATGGAAAGGAATGTGGAAACTAATGTGGAATGGAATGGAATGGAATGGAATGTGGAAACGAACGTAATGAAATTTGGAAAGTAATGTGTAATGGAATGGAATGGAATGTGGAATGGAATGGAATGGAATGTGAAATGGAATGGAATGGAATGTGGAAACGAACGTAATGAAATTTGGAAAGTAATGTGTAATGGAATGGAATACAATGTGGAATGGAATGGAATGGAATGTGGAATGGAATGGAATGGAATGTGGAATGGAATGGAATGTGCAATGGAAGGTAATGGAATGTGGTGAAGAATGGATTGCAACGCGGAATGGAATGTAATGTCGAAGGGAATATAATTTAATGGAATATCAATAGAAATGGAATGGAATGTGGAATGGAATGTGTAATGCAATGGAATGAAATTTGGAATGGAATGGAATGGAATGTGAAATGGAATGGAATGGAATATGGAATAGAATGGAATGGAATGGAATGTGGCATGCAATGGAAAGAATTGGAATGAAATGTGGAACGGAATGGAATGAAATGTAGAATGGAATGGAATGGAAGGAGGAGTGGAATGGTATGGAATTTGGAATGGAATGGAGTGGAATGGGGAATGGAATGTGGAATTAAATGGAATAGAATGCAATGAATTGTGGAATGCAATTTGGAATGGAACGTGGAATTCAATGGAATGGACTGTGAAATGGAGTGGAATGGAATTGAATTTGAAAAGGAATGTAATGAAATGTGGAATGGAAAGTGGAATGGAATATGGAATGGAATGAAATGTAATTGAATGGATTGTGGAATGGAGTAGAATGGAATGTGGAATGCAATGGAATGGAATGGAATGTGAAATGGAAAGGAATGGAATTTGAAATGGAATGCGAAGGAATGTGGGATGGAATGGAATGGAACGTGGAATTGAATGTGGAATGGAATGGAATGGAACGCGTAATGGTATATGAAATGGAATGGAATGAAATGTGGAATGGAACGTGGAATGGAACGTATAATTGAAGGAGGAATGAAACGCAGATTGGAATTTGGATTGGAATGTGGAACGGAATAGAATGGAACATGGAATGGAATGTGGGATGGAATGGAATGGAATGTGTAATGGAACGTGGAATGGAATGGAATGGAACGTGGAGTGGAACGTGGAATGGAACGTGGAATGGAACTTGGAAAAGAATGTGGAAAGGAATGTGGAATGGAATGTAGAATGGAATGGAATGGAATGTGGAAGGGAATGGAATTGAATCTGGAATGCAAAGGAATGTAAAGTGGAAAGAATGTGGAATGGAATGGAATGGAATGTGGAATGGAATGGAACGGAATGGAATGTGGAATGGAATGGAATAAAATGTGGAATGGAATGTGAAATGGAATGGAATGGAATGTGGAATGGAATGTGGAATCGAATGGAGTGCATTGGAATGCAGACTGGAAATGAATGGCATGTAATGTACTGTGGAATGTACATTCCACATTGCATTCCTTTCCATGTCATTCCATTCCACATTGCATTCCATTCCATTCCATTCTACATTCCATTCAAATTTCCATCCATTTTCATTCCACATTCTATTCCATTCCATTCCACGTTCCATTCCGCATACCATTCCACATTCCATTCCATTCCATTCCACATTCCATTGCATTCCATTCCACATTCCATTCCATACTATTCCACATTCCATACAATTCCATTCCACATTCCATTCTGCATTCCATTCCATTCCATTTCCCGTTTCATTACACATTCCATTCCATCTCATTCCACATTCCATTCCACTTTCCATTACATTGCACTCCACATTCCATTCCACCTTCCATTCCAGATTCCATTCCACATTCCATTCCAAGCATTAGATATTCCATTACACATTCCATTTCATTCCGTTCCACATTCCATTACACATTCATTCCAATTAATTCCACATTCCATTAAATTAGATCAATATTCCATTCCATTTCATTCCACATTCCACTACATTCCACTCCATTCCATTCCACATTCCATGCCATTGCATTCCACATTCTATTCCATTGAATTTCACATTCCATTCTTTTACATTCCACATTCAATTCCATTCCATTCCATTGCAAGTTCCATTCCACATTCCATTCCATTCCATTACACATCCCAATCCATTCCATTCCACATTCCATTCAACTTTCCATTACATTCCATTACACATCCCATTCCATTTCATTCCACTTTCAATTCCACATACCATTCCACATTCCATTCCATTCCGTTCCACATTCCATTGCACATTCCATTCCATTTCATTCCACATTCCATTCTGCAATCCATTCCATTCCATTCCACATTCCATTAAAAATTACATTCCATCCCATTCCACATTCAATTCCATCCCATTCCACGTTCCATTCCAGTTTCCATTACATTGCATTCCACTTTCCATTACCATTCCATGCCATTCCATTCCACATTCCATTCCAAGCATTCCGCATTCCATTCTACATACCATTCCATTCCGTTCCACATTCCATTCCACATTCCGTTGCATTCCATTCCGCATTCCTTTTCATTGCATTCCACATTCCATTCCTGTCCATTCCATATTCAATTCCAAATTCCATTTCTTTCCAGTCCACATTCTATTCCATATTCCATTCCATTTCATTCCACGTTCCATTCCACATTCCATTCCATTCCATTCCACATTCCTTTCCATTCCATTCCACATTCCATTCAATTCCATTCACATTCCATTCCACATTCCATTCCACAGTCATTTACATTCCATTGCACATTCCATTCCAAATTCCATTACATTCCTTTCCACATTACATTCCATTGCAGTTCACATTCCATTCCATTCCATTCCACATTCCATTCCATTCCATTCCACATTCCGTACCATTCCGTATTTCACTCCATTCCATTCCATTCCACATTCAATTCCAATCCACATCCCGATACACATTCCATTCTATTCCATTCCACATTTCATTCCGTTCCACATTCCTTTCCATTCAATTCCACATTCTATTCCATTCCATTTCTAAATTCATTCCATTCCATTCCATTCTATTCCATTCCATTCCATTCCACGTTTCATTCTACTTTCCATTCCTTTCCATTCCGCATTCCATTGCACGTTCCATTTCACGTTCCAATCCACGTTATATTGCATGTTCCATTCCATGGTCCATTCCATTCCATTCAACATTCCATTCCATTCCATTCCACATTCCATTCCATTCCATTCCATTCCACATTAGATTCCAAATTCCTTTCCATTCCATTCCACATTCCATTCCATTGCATTCCGCATTGCATGTCAGTCCATTCCACATTCCATTCCCCTTTCCATTCCATTCCATTCTATTCCATATTCCATTCCATTTCATTCCTCTTTCAATTCCATCACATTCCACGTTCCTTTCCATTCCATTCCATGTTCCGTTCCATTCCATTCCAATTTCCATTCCATTCCGTTTCACGTTCCATTCCATTCCATTCCACATTCCATTCCATTCCATTCCACGTTCCATTCCACATTCCATTCCATTCCATTCAGTTCCTTTCCATATTCAATTACGTTGCATTCTATTCCACTTTACATTCCATTGCCTTGCAACCCACATTCTATTCCGTTCCTTTCCATTCCACGTTTCACTCTACATTCCATTCCACATTCCACATTCCATTCCATTACACATTCCACATTCCATTCCATTCCACATTCCACATTCCATTCCATTCCATTGCATTCCACATTCCATTCCATTCCATTCCATTCCACATTCCATTCCCCTTTCCATTCCTCATTCCTTTCCACGTTTCATTCCACATTCCACTCCATGTTCCGCTCAATTCCATTCTATGTTCCATTCCTCATACCTTTTCAGTTTTCAATCTATTACATTCCACATTCCATTGCACATTCCATTCCGCATTCCATTCCCTTCCATTTAGCATTCCAGTCCGTTGCATTCCACATTCCATTCCAGATTCCATTCCTTTCCATTCCACATTCCATTACACCTTCAATTCTATTACATTCCACATTACATTCCATTCTATTCCATTACATTCCTCATTCCATTTCAATTTCCATTCCATTCTATTCCATGTTCCATTCCATTCCATTCCATTCCATGTTCCATTCCATTCCATTCCATTCCACATTCCATTCCACATTCCATTACACATTCCATTCCACGTTCCATTCCACATTCCATTCCACGTTCCACTCCACATTTAATTCCGTTTCATTCTACATTTCTTTCCATTCCATTCCACATTCCATTCCACATTCGATTCCACATTCCATTCTATTTCATTCCATATTCCTTTCCATTCCATTCCAAATTCCATTGCATTTCATTTCACATTCCATTCCATTGCATTCAACATTCCATTCCCATCAATTCCAATCCATTCCTTTCCATTCCACATTCCATTCCATAGCATTTCACAGTCCTTTCCACATTCCCTTCCATTACATTTGACATTCCATTCTTTTCCATTCTGTTCCATTCCACATTCCATTCCATTCCATTTCATTCCACACTCGATTCCATTCCATTCCATTCCTTTCCACATTCCATTCATTTCGATTCCTTTCCTCATTGCATTCCAATCCATTTTATTCCGCATTCCATTCCATTCAATTCCTCATTCTATTTCACATTCCATTCCATTACATTCCACGTTCCATTCTGCATTCAATTCCATTCCATTACACATTGCATTCCATTCCATTCCATTCCAGTCCTCATTCAATTCCGTTCCTCTCCATTACACATTCGATTCCATTGCATTGCACATTCCATTCCACATTCCATTAAATTACATTCCTTGTTCCATTTCACATTCCATTCCATTCCATTCCACGTTCCATTCCACATGCCATTCCACTTTCCATTCCACATTCCACTCCATTAGATTCCACATTCCATTCCATTCCATTCAAATTTCCATTTCACATTACATTCCACTCCATTCAACGATCCATTCCATTCCACTTTACATTCCATTCCATTTCACTTACCATTCCATTCCACTTTCCATTCCATTCCATGTTCCATTCAATTCCATTCCACGTTCCATTCCTCCTTCCATTCCACATTCCCTTCCATTCCATTCCACAATCCATTCCACATTCCATTCTACATTCCATTCCATTCCACATTCCATTCCACATTCCATTCCACATTCCTTTCCATTCCATTCTACATTCCATATCATTCCATTCCACTTTCCATTTCTTTTTCCATTTCACTCCATTCCACGTTCCATTCCATTCCACGTTCCATTCCATACAACTCCACGTTCCATTCCATTCCGTTCCACTTTCCAGTCCTCTACAATACACTTTCAATTTCACTTTCCATTCCATGTTGCATTCCACGTTCCATTCCATTCCATTCCACGTTCCATTCGTTATTGCTTTCCACGTTTCATTCTATTGCATTCCACATTCCATTCCACATTGCATTCCATTCCATTCCACTTTCCATTCCGTTCAATTCCTCATTCCATTCCACATTCCATTCCATTCCATTCCACATTCCATTACAGGTTCCATTCCAGTCCTCTTTCCTTTCCATTGCATTCCACGTTCCATTCCAATCCTTTCCATTTTCCATTCTATTCCATTCCACCTTCCATTCCATTCCACGTTCCATTCCATTCCTTTCCACTTTCCATTCCACGTTCCAAGCCATGTTCCATTCCATGTTCCATTTCACGTTCCATTCCACTTTCCATTCCATGTTCCACTCCACGTTCCATTCCACGTTCCATTCCACGTTCCATTCCATTCCATTCGAAGTTCCATTCCTTATTCAATTCACATTCCATTCCGTCATATGACACATTCTATTCCACATTCCATTCCACGTTCCATTCCACATTCCATTCCATTCCGTTCCACATTCTATTCCATGTTCCGTTCCTTTCCATTCCACAATCCACTCTGCCTTCCATTCTAGTAAAATCCACATTCCATTCCATTCCATTCCATTCCATTCCTCATTCGATTTCACATTACATTCCATTGCATTTCACGTTCGATTCCATTATATTCCACATTCCATTTCATTCTTATCGATTGCATTCCTCATTCCATTTCACATTCCATTCCATTCCATTCCACGTTCCATTCCATTTCATTCAACGTTCCATTCTTCTTTCCATTCCATTCAATTCCATTCCACATTCCATTCCATATTACATTGCAATCCATGCCACATTCTATTCCATTCCATTCCATTCCCTTCCATTCCACATTCCATTCCATTGCTTTCCACATTCCAATGCTTTCCATTCCCTTCCATTCCACATTCCTTTCCTTTCCATTTCACATTCTATTCCATTCCATTGCTTTCCAAATTCGATTCCATTCCATTCCACATTCAATTCCATACCAAATTCCATTCCTTTCCATTCCACATTACATTCCGTTCCATTCCACTGCATTCCACATTCCATTCCATTCCACTTTCCATTACATTCCATTCCACTTTCCACTCCATTCCATTCCACTTTCCATTCCATTCACCTTCCATTCGTTTCCATTTCATTCACATTCCATTCCTTTAGATTCCAGATTAAATCCCTTTCCATTCCGCATTAAATTCCACTCCATTCCATTCCACTTTCCATTCCATTCACCTTCCATTCGTTTCCATTTCATTCACATTCCATTCCTTTAGATTCCAGATTCAATCCCTTTCCATTCCGCATTAAATTCCACTCCATTCCTTTCAACTTCCATTCCTTTCCATTTCATTCGCATTCCATTCCTTTCCATTCCACATTCAATTCCATTCCATTCCACATTCCATTCCATTCCATTCCACATTCCATTCCATTCCATTCCACCTTCCATTGCATTCCATTTATTTCCATTCCACATTGCATTCCATGCCATTCCTTTCCATTCCATTTCACTTTCCTTTTACTTGCAATCCATTCCAGACTCCATTCCATTCCATTTCACATTCCTTTCCATTCCATTGCATTCCACAGTGCATTCCATTCCATTCCATTCGATTCCACGTTCCATTCTGTATTCCAGTCAATTCCAAATTCCATTCCACTTTCCATTCCATTCCATTCCACATTGCATTGCATTCAATTCAACATTCCATTGCATTCCATTCAACAATCCGTTCCATTCCATTACACATTCCATTCCATAGCATTCCATTCTACTTTCCATTCCAAATTCCATTCCACATTCCTTTATATTCCATTCCATTCCACATTCTCTTCCATTCCATTCCATTCCACGTTCCATTCCACTTTCCATTCCCAATTCCATTCTGTTCCATTCCGTTGCATTCCATGTTCCATTCCACATTCCTTTCCACATTCCATTCCATTCCATTCGACATCCCATTCCAATCCATTACACCTTCCATTCCATTCCACATTTTATTTCACATTCCATTCCATTCCATTCGACGTTCCATTCCACATTCAATTGAATTCCATTCCACACTCCATTCCCTACCATTCCACATTCCCTTCTATTTCCATTTCTCGTTCCATTCCATTCCATTCCACATTCCATTGCATTCCTTTCCACATTCCATTCCATTTAATTCCATTCTATTCCACTTTCCACTACACATTGTTTGCATTCCGTTACACATTCCATTCCATTCCATTCCAATTTGCATTCCATTCCATTCCACTTTCCATTTCATTCCACTTTCCATTCCATTCCATACTCCATTCCATTTCATTCCATTCCACATGCCATTCCCATTCATTCAACATTGCATACCACATTCCATTTAATTCCATCCCACTTTCCGTTCCACATTCCATGGCACATTCCATTGTCTTATGTTCCATTCCACTCCACGTTCCATTCCACATTTCCTTCCCCATTCAATTCCATTCCGTTCCGCGTTCCATTCCATTTCATTCCATTCCATTGCATTCCAAATTCCATTCCATTTCATTCAATTCCAGATTCCTTTCCATTTCATTCCACTTTCCATTCCATTCCTTTCCACATTCCGTTTCACATTTCATTCCTTTCCATTCCACATTCAATTTCACATTCCATAGAATTCCATTCCATTCTATTCCGTTGCATTCCATTTTCCATTCCCTTCCATTCCGTTAAACATTCCATTCCATTCCACTGCACATTCCATTCCATTCCATTCCACATTCCATTCCACATTCCATTCCATTCCATTCCACGATCCATTCCGTATTCCATTGCATTCGATTCCACATTCCATTCCAATTCATACCACATTCCATTCCACATTCCTTTCCATTCCATTCCACGTTCCATTCCACATTCCATTCCACATTCCATTCCTTTCCACTCCATTCAATTCCATTAAACGTTCCATTCCACATTCCATTCCACATTCCATTCCACATTCCATTCCATTCCTCTCCATTCCATTCCATTCCACTTTCCATTCCACATTCCATTCCACATTTCGTTCCATTACATTCCATTACAATACATTCCATTGCACATTCTACTCCATTCCACATTCCATTCCATTAATTTCCACATTCCATTCCATTCCTTTCCACATTCCATTCCATTGCATTCCATTCTATTCCATTCTGTTGCACCTTGAATTCCAGTTTCCGTTCCACATTCCATTCCACATTCCTTTCCATCCCATTCCATTCCACATTCCATTCCACATTCCACCCCATTCAATTCCAAATTACTTTCCATTCCATTCCACACTCCATTCCACATTCCATTCCACTACTTTCCAAATTCCATTCCACGTTCCACTTCATACCATTCCACAGTCCTTTCCTTTCCATTCCACTTTCCATTCCACATTCCATTCCATTCCACATTCCATTCCATATTCCATTCCATTACATTGCATACCACATTCTATTCCATTCCATTCCAAATTCCACTCCATTCAATTACACATTCCATTCCACATAACTTCCATTCTATTCCACGTTGCATTACACATTCCTTTCCTCATTCCATTCCATTCCATTCCATTTCACATTCAATTCCATTCCATTCTTTTTCAATCCATTTTCTATTGCATTCCATTCCACATTCCATTGCATTGCATTCCACATTGCATTCCATTCCATTCCTCATTCCATTCCATTCCATTCCACCTTCCATTCCACTTTCCATTGCACATTCCATTCCATTCCATTCCACATTCTATTCCACATTCCTTTCCGTTCCATTCCACATTACATTCCACTTTCCATTCCATTCAAAATTCCACTCCACTTCATTCCATTGCATTCCACGTTGCATTCCATTCCATTCCATGCCACATTCCTTTCTGTTCTACATTCTAATTCACATCCCATTCCATTCCATTCCACGTTCCATTCCACATTCAATTCCGTTTCTTTCCACATTAAGTTTCATACCATTCCACATTAAATTCTGTTTCCATTTCACTTTCCATTCAACTCCATTCCACATTATATTGCATTCCACTCTACATTCCATTGCATTCCGTTGCGCATTGCATTCCATTCTGTTCCACATTTCATTCCATTGCATTGCATTGCATTACATTTTCCTTTCCATTCGATTCCACATGCCATTCCCATCCTTTCCACATTGCATTTCACATTCCATTCCATTCCATTGCACTTCGCATTCCAGGTTCCATTGCAAATTCCCTTCCATTCAACGTTGCAGTCCACATTCCATTTCCCATTCCATTCCCTTCCATTCCACATTCCATTCCATTCCATTCCATTCCATGGCATTTCTCATTACAGTATGTTCCAATCAATTTCACATATCATTACATTCTAATCCACATTCCATTTCACATTCCATTACATTCCATTCAACGTTCCATTCCACATTGCATTCCATTCTATTCCATTCCACATTCCATTCCATTTCATACCGCTTTCCATTCCATTCCTTTCGATATTCCATTCCTCCTTCCATTCCATTCCATTCCACGTTCCATTCCACTTTCCTTTCCATTCCATTCCACATTCTGTTCCAATCCGTTCCACTTTCCATTCCACATTCAATTCCATTACATTCCTCTTTGCATTCCACAATGCATTCCACATTCCATTCCATTCCATTCCACCTTCCATTCCACATTCCTTTGCACATTCCATTCCATTCCACATTCCATTCCATTCCACGTACCGTTTCACATTCCTACCCACATTCCATTCCGTTCCATTCCATTCCATTCCAAGTTCCATTCCACATTCCATTCAACATTCCATTCCATTCCATTCCACATTCGATTCCATTCAATTCCACATTCCACTTCATTCCACATTCCATTCCATATTGCATTCCATTCCATTCCACATTTCATTCTACATTCCATTCCATTCCATTCCGCATTCCATTCTATTCAACATTCCATTCCATTCCGTTTCATTCCACATTCCATTCCATTTCATAGGGCATTCCATTCCATTCCAGCATTCCATTCCACTTACCATTCCATTGCATTCCACATTCCATGCCATTCCATTCCACAATCCATTCCATTATGTTCCATTCCATTCCGATCCATTTGGCATTCCATCCCATTCCATTCCACTTTCCACTCCATTCCACTTCACATTGCATTCCATTGCATTCCATTCCACAATCCACACCACATTCCATTCAATTCCACGTTCGATTACACATTCCTTTCCACATTCCACTCCATTCCCCATTCCATTCGATTCCTCCTTCTATTCCACATTGCATTCCATTCCATTCCACATTCCATTCTATATTCCATTCCATTCTATTCCTTTCCACATTCCATTCCATTCCACATTCCGTTCAAAGTTCCATTTCCTATTCCATTCCACTTCATTCCATTACACTTTTCCGTTACGTTCCATTCCACGTTCCATTCCACATTCCATTCCACGTTCCATTCCACATTGCATTCCTTTCCAGTCTACCTTCCATTCCTTCTCACTTCCCAATCCATTGCACTTTCCTTTCCATTACATTCCATATAGCATTCCACTTTCAATTCCACAACCTAATGAACATTCCATCCCATTCCACTTTCTATTCCACATTCCGTCCCACAATCCATTCCATTCCACATAACATTCCACCTTCCATTCCACATTCCATTCTAACACTTTCCACTTTGCATTCCACATTGCATTGCATTCCATTTCATTATACATTCCATTCAACATTCCATTCTACTCCACATTCCATTCCACATTCCATTCCACATTGCATTCCTTTCCAGTCTACCTTCCATTCCTTCTCACTTCCCAATCCATTGCACTTTCCATTCCATTCCATTCCATATAGCATTCCACTTTCAATTCCACAACCTAATGAACATTCCATCCCATTCCACTTTCTATTCCACATTCCGTCCCACAATCCATTCCATTCCACATAACATTCCACCTTCCATTCCACATTCCATTCGAACACTTTCCACGCTGCATTCCACATTGCATTGCATTCCATTTCATTATACATTCCACTCAACATTCCATTCTACTCCACATTCCATTCCACATTCCATTGAATTCCATTCCATTCCATTCCACATTCCATTCCATTCCATTCCATTCCACATTATATTCCACTTTCCATTCCATTCCATTCATCATTGCATTCCACTTTCCACTCCAAGGTGCATTCCACGTTTCCATTCCCCGTTCCATTCCAATTTCCATTCAACATTCCATTCCATTCCATTCCATTCGCATTCCATTCCTTTCCATTCCACATTCCATTCCATTGCATTCCACATTCCATTCTACTTTCCTTTCCGTTCTATTTCACATTCCATTACCAATTCCATTCCATTCCATTCCAAATTCCATTCCACATTCCATTCCACAATCAATTCCACATTCTATTCTACATTCCATTCAATTCCATTCCCCATTCCATACCGCTTTCCATTCCATTCCACATTCCATTACAAATGCCATTCCCTTCCATTCCACATTCCATTCCATTCCATTCCATGTGCTATTACACATTCCATTCCATTGCATTCCACATTTTATTCCACAATCCATTTCAAATTTCATTCCATTCCATTCCATATTCCATTCCAATTTCCATTACATTCCATTGAACATTCCACTCCATTCCATTCCACATTCCATTCCATTTCATTCGGCATTCCATTCCACTCCTTTTCAGATTCCATTCAACATTCCATTCCATTCCATTCCATTCCATATTCCATTCCATTGCATTCCATTCCATTCCACATTCCATTCTACTCCATTCCATTCCACATTAAATTGCATTCCATTCTGCATTCCATTCCTTTCCATTCCACATTCAATTCAAATCCATTCCACATTCTATTCCATTCCATTCCATTTCAGTGTCCATTCCACATCCCATTCCCTTCCACATTTCATTCCACATTCCATTCCACATTCCATTCCATTCCGCATTACAATCCAATTTCCATTCCACGTTCAAATCCACATTCCATATCATTCCATTCAAAGTTCGATTGCACATTCTATTCCATTCCATTCCACGTTCCATTGCAAATTCCGATTCATTCCATTCCGCCTTCATTTCCATATTCCATTCCACCATCCATTCCACATTCCATTCCATTCCACATTCCATTACACATTCCATTCCCCATTCCATTCCATTCCGCGTTCCATTCCACATTACATTCCACGTTCCATTCCACATTCCGTTCTATTCCATTCTATTTCCATTCGACATTCTTTTCCACATTCCATTCCATTCCATTGCACATTAAATTCCACTCCATTCCACATTCCATTCCATTCCAATCCACATTCCATTCCACTCCATTCCACATTCCATTCCACATTCCATTTCAAATGTCCACATTCCATATTCCTTTCCACATTCCTTTCCATTCCATTCAATATTCCATTCCAAATTCCATTCCATTCCATTCCATTCAATTCCCCATTCCATTCCAATCTATACCATATCACATTTCATTCCATTCCTTTCCACGTTCCATTCCACATTCTATTCCATTCCATTCCATTCCATGTTCCATTCCACATTCCATTCCATTCCACATTCCATTCCACTTTCCATTCCATTCCATTCCACATTACATTCCACTCCATTCCACATTCCATTCCACATTCCATTTCAAATTTCATTCCATTCCATCCAATTTTCCTTTCCAAGTTCCATTACATTCCATTCAACATTCCAATCCATTCCACATTCCATTACACATTCCATTCTATTCAATTCCGTTCCACGTTCCATTCCAACTTCCATGCTATTCCATTCCACATTCCATTCCATTCCATTCCACATTCTATTCCACTTTCCATTCCACATTCCATTCCACATTCCATTCCATTCCATTGCACATTCCATTCCATTCCATTCCACATTCCATTCCATTCCATTTCAAATTCCATTCCATTCTATTCCATTCCATCTCATTCCATTCCACATTCCATTCCACTGTCAAATACATTGCATTCCATTCCATTCCATTCCACATTTCATTCCACATTCCATTCCATTCCATTTCGCATTCCATCGCACGTTCAATTTCACGTTCCATTGCACGTTAAATTCGACGTTCCATTCCACGTCCCATTAAATTCCTTTCAACATTCCATTCCATTCCATTCCACATTTCATTCCATTCCATTCCATGTTCCATTCCAAATTCCATTCTATTCTATTCCACATTCCATTCTACATTCCATTCCACATTCCATTCCATTCCATTCCATTCCAAATTAGATTCCACATTCCTTTCCTCTCCATTCCATGTTCCATTCCATTCCATTACGCATTGCATTCCAATCCATTCCACATTCCATTCCACATTCCATGCCATTCCATTCCATTCCACATTCCACTCCATTGAATTCCTCTTTCAATTCCATCACATTCCACATTCCATTCAATTCCTTTCCATGTTCCTTCCATTCCATTCAAATTTCCACTCCATTCCCTTTCACTTTCCAATCCATTCCAAGTTCCAATTCATTCCATTCCACGTTCAATTTCACATCTCATTTCATTGCATTCCACGTTACATTCCATTCCTTTCCATTCCATTCCATATTCCGTTACATTTCATTATATTCCACATTCCGTTCCATTACCTTCCAATCCACATTCAATTCCGTTCTTTTCCATACTATATTCCATTACACATTCCATTCCATTCCTTTCCACATTCCATTCCATTCGATTCCATTTCATTATATTCCACATTCCGTTCCATTACCTTCCAATCCACATTCAATTCCGTTCTTTTCCAAACTATATTCCATTACACATTCCATTCCATTCCTTTCCACATTCCTTTCCATTCCATTCCATTGCATTACACATTCCATTACATTCCATTCCATTTCTTTCCACATTTTATTCCTTTCTGTTTCACTTTCCAACCCATTCTGTTCCACCTTTCTTTCCACTTTTCATTACTTTCCATTCCACATTTCATTCCATTCCATTCAACATTTCATTCAATTCCATTCCACTCTAAATTTCATTCCATTGCATTCCACATTCCATTCCATTCCATTAAACATTCAATTCTATTTCCATTTAACATTACATTACCTTCCATTCATTCCACATTCCACTCCATTCCTTTCCATTACATTCCACGTTCCTTCCCACTTTCCCCTCCATTCCATTTCGCATTCCATTACATTCCATTCCACTTTCCATTCCACATTCCATTCCATTAAATTACAGATTCCATTCAATTCCATTCGGCATTCAATTCCATTCCACATTCCATTCCATTCCATTCCATATTCCATTCCATTCCATTAAACATTCCATTCAACTTTTCATTCTATTTCCTCTTCACATTCCATTCCATTCCATACCATTCCAAATTCCGTTCCATTCCATTCCATTCCTTCCCACATTCCATTCCATTCCATTCCACATTGCTTCCCACATTCCAATCCCTTGAATTCCACATTCCATTCGATTCCATTCCGCATTCCATTCCTTTCCATTCCACCTTCCATTCCATTCAAATCCATTACACATTCTGTTTTATTCCATTCCATTCCATTCCACATTTCATTAAATTCAATTGCTTTCCTCATTCCATTCCATTCCCTTCCACATTCCAGTAAACTTTACATTCCATTCTTTTCCACATTGAATTGCAGAGTCCATTGCAATCCCTTCCACATTGTGTTCCACATTCCATTCCATTCCACATTCCATTGCATTCCATTTCACATTCCATTCCACATTCCTTTCTATTCCATTCCGCTTTCCATTCCACATTCCAATCCACATTCCATTCGTTTCCACTCTGCATTCAATTCCACATTCCACTCCACGTTACGTTACTTGTTCCATTCAAAGTTCCGTTCCACGTTCTATTCCAATCCATTCCACATTCCATTCCATTCCAATCCACATTCCATTCATTTCTATTCCACATTCTATTCCACATTCCACTCCGGTTCATTTCACGTTCCATTCCACATTCCATTCCATTCCATTCCATATTCCTTTCCATTCCATTCCACATTCCATTCACTTCCATTCCACATTCCATTCCACATTCCATTCCATTCCATTGCACAATCCTTTCCATTCCATTCCACATTCCATTCCACATTCCATTCCACATACCATTCCAATCCATTCCACATTCCATTCCATTGCAGTACACATTCCATTCCATTCCATTCAACATTTCATTCCACATTCCATTCCTTTCCATTCCACATTACATTCCATTCCATATTCCATTCCATTCCATTGCATTCCACATTTCATTCCATTGCACGTTGCATTCCAAATTCCATTGCATTCCACATTCCATTCCATTCCATTCCACAGTACATTCCATTCCATTCAATTCCAGTTCACATTCCATTCCATTCCACATTCCATTCCACATTCCATTCTATTCCATTCCACGTTCCATTCCATTCCATTCCACTTTCCATTCCACATTATATTTCATTCCATTCCACATTCCATTCCATTCCGTTCCATTCCGCATTCCACTCCATTCGTTTCCACATTCCTTTCCACATTCCGTTCCGTTCCACATTCCATTCCTCATTCCATTCCATTCCCTTCCACATTCCATTCCATTCCATTCTACATTCCATTCCGCATTGCTTTCCACATTCCTTTCCACGTTCCATTCCACGTTCCATTCCAAGTTCCATTCCACGTTCCATTCCACATTCCAATCCATTCCATTCCACGTTCCATTACACATTCCATTCCATTCCATTCCACTTTCTATTCCACGGTCTATTCCATTTCATTCCACATTCCAGTCCACATTACGTTCTATTCCATTCCACATACCATTACACATTTCATTCCATTCCATCCCACATTACATTAGACGTTCCATTCCACGTTCCATTCCAAATTTAATTCCATTCCATTTCATATACCATTCCACGTTACGTTCCATTCCATTCCACATTCAATTCCACGTTCCATTCCATTCCATTCCACATTCCTTTCCATTCCATTCCATTGCAAATTCCATTCGTTTCCATTTCACATTGAATTCCATTCCTTTGTATTCCACATTCCATTCTGTTCCATTCCACAATCCATTCAAATCCATTCATTGCATACCATATTCTATTTAACTTTCCTTTCCACATTACATTACATTCCTTTTCACATTCCATTCCATTCCACTCAATTCCACAGTCTATTCCATTGCATTCCAAATTCCATTCCACATTCCATTCCAAATTCCAATCTACATTCCATTGCATTTCATTCCACAATCCATTCCATTCCATTCCATTGAATTCCACATTCCATTCCTTTCCTTTTCACATTCCATTAGTTTCCATTCCATTCCACAGTCCATCCCATTGCATTCCACATTCCGTTCCACATTGCATTCCATTCCATTCCAGATTCCATTCCTTTCCATTGCATTCTACATTCCATTCCATTCCATTCCAGATTCCATTCCCCGTTCCTTTCCACATTCCATTCCACATTCCATTCCATTCCATTCCACGTTCCATTCCACGTTCCATTCCTTTCCATTCCGCATTGCTTTCCACATTCCATTCCATTCCATTCCACATTTCATTCAACATTCCATTCCATTCCATTTCACATTCCATTCCACATTACATTCCATTCCATTTCATATACCATTCCACATTCCTTTCCATTCCATTCTACATTCAATTCCACGTTTCATTACATTTCATTCTACATTCCATTCCATTCCATTTCAAATTCCATTCGATTCCATTGCGTTCCACTCTACATTCCATTGCAATCCATTCCACTTTCCATTCCATTCCATTGCACGTTCCATTCCACATTCCATTCCACTTCATTCCTTTCCACGTTCCATTCCACATTCCATTCCATTCCATTCCAGAGTGCATTCCAAATTCGTTTCCATTCCATTCCACATTCCATTCCATTCCACATTCCATTCCACGTTCCACTCCACGTTCCAGTCCATGTTCCATTGCACGTTCCGTTCCACGTTCTATTCCAATCCATTCCACATTCCATTCTTTTCCATTCTACATTCCATTCCACATTCCATTCCATGTCATTTCACTTTCCATTTCACATTCCATTCCATTCCATTCCACATTCCATTCCATTCCACAAATCATTTCATTCCATTCCACATTCCTTTCCATTCCATCCTACATTCCATTCCATTGCCCTTCACATTCCATTCCATTCCATTCAACATTGCATTCCACGTTCCATTCCATTCCATTCCACATTCCATTCCATTCCATTCCATTCCACATTCCATTCCATTCAATTCCCTTCCGTTCCAAATTCCATTCCTTTCCATTCCACATTCCATTCCATTTCGTTGCACATTCCATTCCACTCCATTCTACATTCCATTCCATTCCACTCCACATTTCATTCCATTCCATTGCACATTCCATTCCTTTTCATTCCACATTCCATTCCATTCCATTCCACATTCCATTCCATTCCATTCCACATTCCATTCCATTCCATTCCACATTCCATTCCATTCCATTCCATTCCACACTGCATTCCATTCCATTCTATTCCACATTCCATTCAACATTCCATTCCATTCCATTCCACATTCCATTCCATTCCATTGCACATTCCATTCCTTTTCATTCCACATTCCATTCCATTCCATTCCACATTCCATTCCATTCCATTCCACATTCCATTCCATTCCATTCTACATTCCATTCCATTCCATTCCATTCCATTCCACACTGCATTCCATTCCATTCTATTCCACATTCCATTCAACATTCCATTCCATTCCATTCCATTCCACATTCCATTCCATTCCCTTCTTCGTTCAATTCCACATACCATTCCACATTTCATTCCATTCCGTTCCACGTTCCATTCCACATTCCATTCCCTTCCATTCCGCATTCTATTCTGCATTCCGTTGCATCCCATTCCACATTCCATTACACATTCCTTTCCATCCCATTCAACATTACATTCCACATTCCATTACATTTCTTTCCAAATTCCTTTCCTCATTCCATTGCACTTTCCATTGCATTGCTTTCCATTCCACATTCCTTTCCATTACACGATCCATTCCACATTCCTTTCTATCTTCTATTCCATTCCATTCCACTTTGCATTCCATTCCATTCCACATTCCATTCCATTCCATTCTGATGCCTTCCACATTACCTTCCATTCCATTCCACTTTCCATTCCCTTCCTTTCCACATTCTGTTCCACATTCCATACCAAGATGCATTCCACTCCATTCCACCTTCCATTGCTTCCACGTTCCATTCCATTCCATTCCATGTCCCATTCCATTCCATGTTCCTTTCCATTCCATTCCATGCTCCTTTCCATTCCATTCCACGTTCCATTCCACATTCCACTCCACTTTCCATTCCACATTCAATTCCACGTTCCATTCCATTCCATTCCACTTTCCAATCCTCATTCCATTCCATATTCCATTTCATTCCGTCACACATTTCTTTCCACATTCCAATCCATATTCAATTCTATTTCATTCACATTCCATTGCATTACATTCCACATTCCATTCCAATCTATTCCATTCTATTTCTCATTCCATTACACATTCCCTTCCCTTGCATTCCACGTTCCATTCCATTCCATTCCATGTTCCATTACACATACCATTCCATTCCTTTCAACATTCCAATCCATATTACATTCCTTTCCATTCCACATATCATTCCTTTTCATTCCCTTCAATTCCATATTCATTTCCATTCCATTTCTCATTCCATTCCATTCAATTCACCTCCATTTGAAATTCCATTCCATTCCATTCCACATTCAATTCCATTCCATTGCATTCCATTCCAAATTCCATTCCATTCCTTTCCACGTTCCATTCCCTTCCATTGCACGTTCCATTACTTTCCTTTCCACATTCCATTCTATTCCATTCCACATTCAATTCCAGTCCATTGCATTCCATTCAACATTGCATTTCATTGATTTCATTTCACATTCCATTCAACATTCCATTCCATTCCATTCCACATTCCATTCCATTCCATTCCTTGTTGATTTCCACATACCATTCCACATTCCTTTACATTCCAATGAATGTTCCATTCCACATTCTATTCCGTTTCATTCCACATTCCATTCCGCATCCCATTCTCTTCCATTCCGCATTCCATTACACATTCCTTTCCATCACATTCAACGTTCCATTCCACATTCCTTTACATTCCGTTCCACATTCCATTCCACTGTCCATTCTATTCCATTCCACATTCCATTCCATTCCACGTTCCATTACAGGTTCCTTTCCACGTTCCATTCCATGTTCCATTCCATTCCATTCCAGATTCCTTTCCCTTCCATTCCTCATTCGATTTCACACTTCATTTCATTCCATTCCACATTCCAATCCAGATTCCATTCCAGATAACATTCCTTTCCATTCCATTGCATTCCATATTCCATTCCATTCCACTTTCCATTCCAGATTCCATTCCGCATTCGATTACATTCCATTCCACATTCCATACGACATTCCATTCCACATTCCATTCCCCTCCATTCCACATTCTACTTTCCATTCCACATTCCAGTCCACTTTCCATTCCAATCCATTCCACATTCCATTCCACATTCCATTCTATTCCATTCCACTTTCCATTCCACATTCCATTCTTCACTCCCTTCCATTCCAGTCCACATTCCATTCCATTCCACATTCCATTCCACATTCCATTTCGCATTCCATTCCTTTCCATTCTATTCCATTCCACTTTCCATTCCATTTCATTCCATGTTCCATTCCACATTACATTCCACATTCCAATGCATTCCATTTCATTCCATTCCATTCCATTACACATTCCATTCCATTCCATTTAGTAAAATTCCAAATAACCTTCCATTCCTTCCTACTTTCTATTCCCTTCCATTCCACATTCTGTTCCATGTTCCATTGCACTTTGCATTAAACCTTCCATTCCATGTTCCATTCCATAATCCTTTCCATTCCATTCCACATTCCATTTCACTTTCAATTCCATTGCATTCCACATTCCATTTCATTCCATTCCACATTCCATTTCATTCCATCCAATTCCACTTTCCATTCCAGTCCTTTCCACATTCCATTCCATTCCATTCCATTCCACATTCCATTCCACATTCAATTCCACATTTCATTGCATTCCCTTCCGCATTCCGTTTCATTCTAATTCCCATTCCATTCCTTTCCATTTCACATACCATTCCATTCCATGGCATTCCCTTCCACTCCACGTTTCATTTTATTCCATTCAACATTTCATTCCACGTTCCATTCCACGTTTTATTCCACTTTCTATTCCACATTCCATTCCATGTTCCTTTCCACCTTCCTTTCAACGTTCCATTCCACTTTCCATTCCTCATTCCATTCCACATTCCATTCCATATTCCATTCCATTCATTCCACATTCCATTCCCTTCCATTAAACATTCCAATCCCTTCCTTTCCACATTCCAATCCCTTCCCTTCCACATTCCATTCCTCACTCCATTCCATTCCATCCTACATTCTATTCCCTTTTATTCCACATTCCTTTCTATTCCACATTCAATTCTGTTGCATTCCATTCCAGATTGCATTCCATTCCTTTCCACATTGCATGCCATTCCATTCCACATTACATTCCATTCCACATTGAATTCTATTACTTTCCATTCCCCATTCCATTATATTCCATTCCATTCCACTCCACTTTCCAATCCAATCCTTTCCACATTCCATTCCATTCCATTGCATTCCAATCCACATTCCTTTCCAGTTTCCATTCCACATTCCATTCCATTCCATTCCACATTCCTTTCCATTCTAATCCACTTTCCTTTCAATTCCATTTCACATTCCATTATATTCCATTCCATTCCATTCCGCATTCCAATCCATTCCATTTCACATTCCATTCCACGTTCCATTCCACTTTCCATTCCACATTCCATTCCACGTTCATTTCCACGTTCCATTCAATTTTCCATTCCACTTTCCATTCCCCATTCCATTCCACATTCAATTCCACATTCCATTCCATTCCATTCCACATTCCATTACTTTCCATTCCACATTCCATTCCACATTACATTGCACGTTCCATTACTCGTTCCATTGCATGATCCCCTCCACGTTCCATTCCACGTTCTATCCCACTTTCCATTAAATATTCCATTCCATTCCATTCCACGTTCCATTCCACATTCCATTCCATTCTATCTCACCTTCCATTCCACACTCCATTGCACTCAACGTTCCATTCCACTTTCCATTCCATGTTCCATTCCACGTTCCAATCCATTACATTACACGTTCCTTTCCAAATTACTTTCTATTCCATTACACATTCCATAACACTTTCTTTTCCTTTCCATTCCACATTCCATTGTCTTCCATTCCACATTCCGTTCCACATTCCATTCCACGTTCCATTCCACATTCAATTCCAAGTTCCACTTCACTTTCTATTGCACGTTCTATTCCTTGTTAAGTTCAATGTTCCATTCCATTCCATTCCACTTTCCATTCCGCATTAAATTTCATTCCATTCCACGTTCCATTCCATATTCCATTCCATTTCATTCCACATTCCATTCAACTCCATTCCAAATTCCATTCCACATGCCATTCCATTCCATTCCACATTCCATTCCATTCCATTCCATTCCACATTCCATCTCATTCCACTCCATTCCTCATTCCATTCCTTTCCATTGCATTCCATTCCACATTCCATTCCATTCCATTCGTTTCCATTCCACTTTCCTTTCTATCCCATTCCACCTTCCATTCCACATTCCATTCCACATTCCATTCCTTTCCTTTCCTCTTTCAATTCCATTTCATTCCACATTCCATTCCATTCCATTCCACATTCCATTCCACATTCCATTCTATGCCATTCCAGTTTCCAATCCCCATTCCATTTCATTCAAATCCACATTCCATTCCATTTAATTCCATTCCAGTCCACATTCCATTCCATTCCATTCAAATTCAATTCAAATTCCATTCCATTCCATTCCACATCCCATTCCATTCCATTCCACATTCCTTTCCATTCCATTCCACTTTCCATTCCATTCTATTCCATAACAATCCAAATACCACTCCATTCCATTCTATTACTAATTCCTTCCCATTCAATTCCACATTCCATTCCATTCCATTCCACGTTACATTCCAGTTTCCGTTCCACTATCCATTCCTTTACATTCCACTTTCAACTCTACGTTCCATTCCACATTCCATTTCACGTTACTTTCCATTCCATTCCACTTTCCATTCCACGTTTCATTCCATGTTCCATTCAATTTCATTCCACCTTCCTTTCCACGTTCCATTCCACATTCCATTCCATGCCATTACACATTTTTTTCCATCACATTCGACATTCCATTTCACATTCCATTCCACATTCCATTCAAAATTCCATTCTACTCCCTTCCACATTTCTTTCCCGATAGCATTCCATTCCTTTCCACCTTCCATTTCTTTCTATTCCATATCCCATTCCATTCAATTCCATTCCACATTCTTTTCCATTCCATTCCACATTGCATTCCATTCATTGCATTACACATTCCATTCCAAATTGCATTCCACATTCCATTTGATTCCATTCCACATTCCATTCCATTCCATTCCATTCCATTCCACTCCATTCCACATTCCATTCCATTCCATTCCATTTCAAATTCCATTCCACATTGCTTTCCATTCCATTACATGTTTCATTCCACATTGGCTTCCATTCGATTCCACATTACATTACATTACATTCCACGTTCCAATGCACATTCCATTCCTCTCCATTCCACATTCCATTCCACTCCATTCCACATTCCATTCCACTCCATTGCAAGTTCCATTCCACATTCCATTTCATTCCATTCCACATTCCATTTCATTCCATTCCACATTCCATTTCATTGCATTCCATTCCATTCCATTCCACATTCCTTTCCATTCCATTCCACATTGCATTCCGTTCTTTGCATTACACATTACATTCCAAAATCCATTCCACATTACATAAGATTCCATTCCTCATTCTAATCAATTTCATTTCACACTCCATTCCATTCCATTCAACATTCCATACCACACTCCTTTCCATTCCATTCCATATTCCATTCCACTTTCCATTCTATTCCACATTCCATTCCACATTGCATTCCATTCCATTCCACATTCCTTTCCATTCCATATTCCATTCCATTCCAATCCACATCGCATTCCATTCCATTCCATTCCAAGTTCCATTCCACATTCAATGCCATTCCACTTTCCATTCCTCTCTCCATTCCATTCCATTCCACATTCCATTCCTCATTCTATTCCATTCCATATTCCATTCCATTTCATTCCACATTACATTACATTCCATTCCCTTCCACATTACTTTCCACATTCTATTCCATTCCATTCCACATTCCATTGCACATTCCATTCCACGATCCATTCCACATTCCATTCCATTCCATTCCATTCCAAATTATATTCCACATTCTATTCCATTCCATTCCACATTGCATTGCACCTTCCAATCCACGTTCCATTCCACATTCCTTTGCAATTCATTCCATATACCATTCCACATTCCATTCAATTCCATTCCACATTCCATTCCACATTCCATTCCATTTCATGTTCCATTCCAAATTCAATTCCACGTTATATCCCACGTTCAGTTCCATTCCATATTCCATTCTACCGTCCATTACATTCCACTCCACATTCCGTTTCACATTCCATTCCATTCCGTTCCACATTCCATTCCACATTCCATCCCATTCCATTAAACATTCCATTCAACATTTCATTCCATTCCTTTCCACATTCCATTCAATTCCATTACGAGTTCCATTCCACATTTCATTCCACTTCCATCCCATTCCTTTCCATTCCACAATCAATTCCACATTCCACTCCACGTTCCATTCCACATTCCATTCCATTCCATTCCACATTCCATTCCACGTTCCACTCCATTCCATTCCGCATTCCATCCCACTTTCCATTCCATTCCATTCCACATTCCATTCCATCTTCCATTCCACATTCCATTCTCTTTCCATTGCCTTTCATTCCACATTCCATTACACATTCCATCGCATTCCAATTTACATTCCGTTCCACATTCCATTCCATTCCATTCCACATTCCTTTCCGCAGTCCATTCCACATTCCATTGCACATTCCATTCCATGTTCCATTCTCATTCCATTGCAATTCTTTCCACATTCCATTCCACAATCCATTGCATTCCAATTCACATGCCTTTCCACATTCCATTCCATTCCACATTCCATTCCACATTCCATTCCACATTCCATTACGCAGTCCACTCCATTCCATTCCTCTTTCCATTTCATTCCAATCCACTTCCATTCCACATTTCATTGTATTCCATTCCACTTTTCATTCCACATCCCATTCCCCATTGCATTCCATTCCATTCCACATTCTATTCGATTCCATTCAATTCCATTTTCTGTTCCATTCCAATTTCCATTAAATTCCATTCTACATTCCATTCCATTCCATTCCACATTCCATTCCTTTCCAATCCACATTTCTTTCCATATTTCAATCCACTCCGTTCCATTACACACTCCATTCAGCATTCCATTCCACATTCCATTCCATTACATTCCATTCAATTCCACGTTCGATTCCACACTGAATTCCAGATTCCATTCCATATTCCATTCCTTTCCATTCCACATTCCATTCCACATTCTATACCACGTGCAATTCCATATTCCATTCCACCTTCCATTCCATGATACATTGCACTTTCAATTCTATTGCATTTCACTTTCCATTACAAATTCCATTCCATTTCTTTCCAAGTTCCATTCCACATTGAATTCCACTTTCCATTCCATTCCAATCCACGTTCCTTTCCACATTCCATTGCATTTCATTCCAAATTCCATTCCACACTCCATTCCACATTCCATTCCACATTCCATTCCACATTCCATTCCACATTCTATTCCGTTCATTCCACATTCTATTCCGTTCCATTCCACATTACATTCCACAATCCATTCCACATTGCAATCCACTTTGCTTTCACATTCCATTGAATTCTTTTCCACATTCCATTCCACATTCCATTCCATGCCATTCCACCTTGCATTCAACATTCCATTCCACATTCCATTATATTCCATTCCACATTCCATTTCACATTACATTCCACTTTCCATTCCACGTTCCATTCGATTTCATTCCATGTTCCATTCCACATTCGATTCCATTCCATTCCACATTCCATTCCACATTCCTTTGCATACCATTTCACAATACATTCCACATTAATTTCCATTCCATTCCGTTCCACATTCCATTCAACATTCCATTTTGCAGTCCATTCCAAATTCCATTCCACATTCCAGTCCACATTCCATTCTCATTCCATTGCATTTCTTTCCACTTTCCATTACATATTCCATTGCAATCCAATTCACATGCCTTCCCACATTCCAATGCATTCCATTCCATTGCATTCCACATTCTCTTCCACATTCCATTCCACATTCCATTCCACTGTCCATTCCATTCCATTCCACATTCCATTCCATTTCTATCAACATTCCATTTCACATTTCATTCCGTTCTATTTCACATTCTATTCCACATTCCATTCCACATTCCATTCCATTCCATTTGAGATTCCATTCCCTTCCATTCCATTCCATCACACGTTCCATACCACTTTCCATTAAATTCTATTCCACATTCGAGTCCATTCCATTGCACATTCTATTCCATTCCAATCCACTTTTCATTCCAGAATTCATTCCATTCCATTCCACATTCCATTCCACATTCCATTCCACATTCCATTCCATTGCATTTCACATTCAATTCCGCTTACCATTCCACATTCCTTACCATTCCGATCCATTCCATTATGGATTCCATTCCATTCCATTCAACATTCTATTCCACACTCCATTCCATTCCATTCCACATTCCATTCCATATTCCATTGCATTCCGTTCCTCATTCTATTCTTTCTATTCCGTAATCCATTCCTTTCCAATCCACATTCCATTCCACATTCCATTCCACGTGCAATTCCACATTCCACTCCAAGGTTCCATTCCACGTTCCATTCCGTTACATTCCACGTTCCATTCCACGTTCCATTCCACACTCCATTCCACGTTCCATTCAACTTTCCATTCCATTCCATTCCACGTTGAATTCCACTTTCCTTTCAACATTCGATTCTATTTTCCATTCCACATTCCATTGCATTCCATTCCACATTCCATTCCAAGTTCCATTCCACTCCATTCCACGTTCCTTTCCACATTCCATTCCACTTTCTATTCCAAACCATTCCACGTTCCATTCCATTCCATTCCACATTCCTTTCCATTCAATTCCGCATTCAATTCGACATTCCATTCCACATTCCATTCCATTCTTTTCTATTCCACATTTCATTCCACTCCATTAAATTCCATTCCACATTCCATTCCATTAGATTTCGCATTCCATTCCATTGCATTCCATTTAATTCCAAATTCCACTAAATTCCATTCCATTCGACATTCCATTACATTCCATTCCACATTCCATTCAATTCCTTTCCACATTAATTGCAAATTTCACTCCACGTTGCATTCCACTTTCCATTCCACGTTGCTTTCCATGTTCCATTCCCTCCCATTCCAAATTGCATTCCATTCCATTGCACTTTCCCTTTCACTATCTGTTCCAGATTGCATTCCGCATTTCGTTCCGCGTTCCATTCCACGTTACATTTCTTTCCTCTCCAATTTCCCTTCCTTTGCCTTCCACATTCCATTCCTTTCTATTCCATTTCATTTCACATTGCTTTCCACATTCCATTTGCTTCCATTACAGATTCCATTCTATACAATTCCACATTTCATTCCACGTTCCATTCCACGTTGCATTCCCCATTCCATTGCATTCCATTCCACATTCCATTCCACATTCCATTCCATTCCAGACCATATTCAATTCCACATTCCATACCATTCCATTTAAACATTCCATTCCATTCCATTCCACATTGCATTCCTCATTCCATTCCATTTCACACTGCATTCCATGTGGCGTTCCACATGCCATTCCATTCCATCCCACAATCCATTCCACATTCCAATCCATTCCATTCCACTTTCCATTGCACATTCCATTCCATTACATTCCACGTTGCATTCCACATTCCATTCCACATTCCATACCATTCCTTTCCACATTACATTCCACAATCCATTCCTTTCAATTCCCCATTCAATTTCGCGTTCCATTCCACGTTCCATTCCAGATACCATTCCACGTTCCATTCCATTCCATTCCACATTGCATTCCACATTCCATTCCACATTCCATACCGTTCAATTTCACATTCCATTCCACAATCCATTCCATTCAATTCCACATTAAATTCCACTTTCTGTTCCACATTCCATTCCACTTTCCATTCCACATTCTATTTCACTTTCCATTCCACATTCTATTTCACTTTCCATTCCATTCCATTCCATTAAATTTCATTCCATATTCCAACTCATTCCATTCCACATGGCATTCCATTCCATTCCACATTCCATTCCATTCCATTCCACTTTCCATTCCATTCAATTCCACATTCCATTCCACATTCCATTCCACATGCCATTCCACATTCCATTCCATTCCATTCCACATTGCATTCCACATTCCATTCCACATTCCATACCATTCAATTGCACATTCCATTCCACAATCCATTCCATTCAATTCCACATTAAATGCCACTTTCCATTCCACATTCTATTATTTCATTTTCCATTCCACATTCTATTTCACTTTCCATTCCATTCCATTCCATTACATTTCATTCCATATTCCAACCCATTCCATTCCACATTACATTCCATTCCATTCCACATTCCATTCCATTCCATCCCACATTCCATTCCATTCAATTCCACATTCCCTTCCACATTCCATTCCACATTCCATTGCATTCCACATTGCATTCCATTAAATTCCACATTCCATTCCATTCCATTCCACATTCCATTCCATTCCATTCCACATTAAATTCCACATTCCATTCCACATTCCATTCCATTCCTTTCTATTACACTTTCCATTCCCTTCCATTCCACATTCCATTCCACATTGCATTCCACATTCCTTTACACGTTCCATTCCATTCCCTCCGACATTCCATTCCATTCCATTCCACATTCTATTCCATTCAATTCCACATTCCTTTAGATTCCCTTCCATTCCATTCCACATTCCATTCCTTCCACATTCAAATCCATTCCATTCCATGCCACATTCCATAGCATTCCATTTCACATTGAATTCCAATCCATTTCACATTCCATTCCACATTGCATTCCACGTTCTATTCCATGTTCCATTCCACATTCCATTCCTTTCCATTGCACATTCCATTCCATTCCATTCCAATTCACATTCCATTCCATTCCATTCCATTCCACTTCCCATTCCATTCTATTCCACATTCCGTTAAACTTTCCATTTCATTCCATTCCATGTTCCATTCCAAATTCCATCCCATTCCATTCCACATTCCATTCCACATTCCATTGTTTTCCATTCCACGTCCTATTCCACGTTCCATTCCACATTCCATTCCACTTTCAATTTCATATTCCATTCCACATTCCATTCCGTTCAATTCCACATTCCATTACACATTCCATTACACATTCCATTACATTTATTCCACATTCCATTGAACATTCCATTGAACATTCCTTTCCACATTCCATTCCATTCCACATTCCATTCTAGAGAGTTTTCCATTCCAGTACACATTCAATTCCACTTTCCTTTCCATTCCATTTAAGCATTCCATTCCATCCCACATTCCATTCCACATTCCATTCCTTTCCACAATCACATTGCATTCCACATTTCGTTTAACATTCCATTCCATTCCATTCCATCTTCCAGTCTACGCTACATTCCACATTCCTTTGCACAATCCATTCCTTATTGCATTCCATTCCATTCCACATTAAATTCCAAATTGCATTCCATTGCATTCCACATTTCATTCTACATTACATTCCATTGCATTCCACATTCCATTCCACCTTGCATTCCATTCCAAATCCCATTCCGTTCCATTGCAAATTCAATTGCAAATTCCATTCCATTCCATTTGCCACTCCATTCCAAATTCGATTCCATTCCCTTCCACTTTCCATTCCATGTTAGTTTCCACATTCCATTCCACATTTCATTCCACATTCCATTCCTTTCCATTCCACACTCTATTCCACATTCCATTCCATTCCACATTCCATTCCACATTCCATCCTGCATTCCATTCCATTCCCTTCCGTATTCCATTCCACATTCCACTCTATTCCGTTCTACGTTCCATTCCACATTCCATTAGATTGCATTCGAAATTCAATATCACATTCAATTCCTCATTCCATTCCACATTCCTTTACATTCCATTCCACATTCCATTCCACGTTCCATTCCACATTCCATTCCACGTTCCACTCCACTTTCCATTCCATTCCATTCCATGTTACATTCCACGTTCCATTCCATTCCATTACACGTTCCATTCCGTTCCATTCCAGTTTCCATTCCGCATTCCATTTCACATTCCATTCCATTTCATTCTATTCCATCCCACCTTCTATTCTATTCCATTCCACATTCCATACCATATTCCATTCCATTCCATTCCACATTGCATTCCACGTTCCATTAGGTGTACCCATCCACTTTCCGTTTCATTCAATTCCAAGTTCCATTCCATATTCCATTCCATACCTTTCCACTTTCCATTCCATTCCTTTCCACATTCCATTACATTCCGTTATACTATCCCTTCCACTTTCCTTTCCACTTTCCATTCCACGTTCCATTCCTCCTTCCATTCCATTGCATTCCACATTTCATAACATTTCATTCTATTCCATTCCACTTTCCATTCCATTCCACACCACATTCTATTCCACATTCCAATCCATTCCATTCTCATTCTTTTCCATTCCATTCAACATTCCATTAAAAGTTCCATTGCACGTTCCATTGCACGTTCCGTTTCGCATTTCATTCCATTCCGTTCCATTCCATTTGAGATTCCATTCCATTCCATTACACATTCTATTCAGCATTCCAATCTATTCCATTGTACATTCCATTCCACATTCCACTCCATTCAATTCCACATTCCATTCATTTCCATTCCACGTTACATTGCACGTTCCCTTCCACCTTGCATTCAATATTCCATTCCACTACATTCCAAATTCCACATTCCATTCCACATTCCATTCCACATTCCATTCCATTCCATTACACATTCCATCCCATTCCATTCCACGTTCCATTCCACGTTCAATTCCAAATTCCCTTCTACATTTCATTCCACGTTCCATTCCACATTGCTGTCCATCCTGTTACACGTTGCATTCCATTGCTTTCCACGTTCCATTCCACATCCTATTTCACATTCCATTCCACAATTCATTCCGCTCCATTCCTTTCAATTCCACCTTCCATTCCACATTCCATTCAACATTAAATTCCGTTACAGCCCACATTCCATTCCACAATCCTTTCCACATTCCGTTCCACATTCCTTTCCATGCCATTCAGTTCCATTCCACATTCTCTTCCACATTCCATTCCACATTCCATTCCACATTCCGTGACACATTCCATTCCATTCCATTCCAAGTTCCATTCCACATTCCATTCCAGATTCCATTCCACGTTCCTTTCCATTCCATTCCACGTAACTTTCCACATTCCTTTCCATTCTTTGCACGTTCCATTCCACATTCCACTGCACATTCGATTCCACTTTCCATTCCACATTCCATTCCACGTTCCATTCCATTCCATTACACGATCCATTCCACATTCCATTCCATTCCATTCCACTTTCCATTCCACATTCCATTCCACGTTCCATTCCACGTTCCTTTCCACATTCCATTCCATTCCAATCCATGTTCCATTCCACACTGCTCTCCTTCAATGTTCCATTTCACATTCTATTCCACATTCCATTCCTCATTGCACTCTGTTGCATTCCACCTGCCACTCCACATTCCATTCTTCATTCCATTCCACATTCCTTTCCATTCGATTCCACATTCCATTCCATTCCATTCAACATTCCATTGCATTCCATTCCACATTCCATTCCACATTTCATTCTGTTCCATTCCACATTCCATTCCACATTCCAATCCATTCCATTCCACATTCTATTCCATTCCATTCCACTTTCCGTTCCACATTCCATTCCACATTCCTTTCCATTGAATTCCACGCTCCATTCCACCTTCCATTCCAGGTTCCATTCCACGTTCCATTCCATGATCCATTCCATTCCATTCCACTTTCCATTCCACGTTCCACTCCATATTTCATGCCACAGTCCACTCAAAATTCCATTCCGCATTCCATTCCATTCCATTCCACGTTGCATTACATTGCACTCCACATTCCAATCCACTTTCCATTCCATTCCATTTAACCATTCCTATCTATTCCATTCCACATTCCATTCCACCTTCCATTCCATTCCATATTCCATTCCACATTCCTTTCCATGCCAGTCCACGTTCCATTCCACATTCAGTTGTACATTCCTTTCCACATTCCATTACATTCCATTACGTTCCACGTTCCATTACACATTCCATTACATTGCTTTCAACATTCCTTTCCACATTCCTTTCCACATTTCATTGCACATTCCATTCCTTTCCATTGCACGTTCCATTCCACACTCCATTCCTCATTCCATTCCACATTCCTTTCGACCATCCATTCCATTCCATTCCATTTTCAATTGCACATTCCATTGTACATTCCATTACAAGTTCCATTCCACATTCCATTCCACGTTCCTTTACACTTTCCATTCCATTCAGGTTCCAATGCACATTCGATTTCATTCCTTTCCACGTTGTATTCCACATTCCATTCCATGTTCCATTCCACATTCCATTCCATTTTCCATTCTATGTTCCATTCCATTCCATTCCACTTCCCATTCCACATTCCATTCCATATTCCATTCCACATTTCCTTCGGCTGCAATCCACATTCCATTCCACATTCCGTTCCATTCCATTCCACATTCCTTTCCACATTCCATTCCATTGCCTTCCTCATTACATTCCACTTTCTATTACACATTGCATTCCACATTGCCTTCTACATTCCATTCTGTTCTATTCCACATTCCATTCCACATTCCATTTCATTCCATTCCACATTTCATGCCACTTTCCATTCCACGTTCCATTCCATTCCATTCCACATTCCATACCACATTCCATTCCTTTGCATTCCACGTTCCATTCCATTAATTTCCACGTTCCGTTCCACATTCCATTCAACATTCCATTCCATTCCATTCCACTTTCTATTGTAATTTCCATTAGACGTTCCATTCCATTCCATTCCACGTTCCATTATACATTCCGTTAGATGTTCCATTCTACGTTCCATTCCACGTCACATTCCACAATCCATTCCACATTCCATTCTACGTTCCATTCCACATTCAATTTAACATTCCATTCCACATTCTATTCCATTCCATCCCACCTTCCATTGCATTCCCCAATCCATTGCACATTCCTTTCCATTCCTTTCTACATACAATTCCATTCCATTCCGCATTCCATTCCACATTCCTTTCCATTCCATTCCACTTTTCATTCCATTACTTTCCACATTCCATTTCATTCCATTCCACATTCCATTCCATTCCATTCCACATTCCTTTCCATTCCATTCCACATTCCATTCCATTCCATTCCATTCCACATTCCATTCCACATTCCATTCTCCATTCCATTCCATTCCATTCTTTTCCATATTCTGTTAGACTACATTCAACTTTCCATTCCATTCTATTCCACATTCCATTCCATTCCATTCCAGTTTGCAATCCACGTTCAATTCCACTTTCCATTCCATTCCAATCTGCATTCCACTCCATTCCATTCCATGTTACATTTCATTTCATTCCACCTTCCATTTTATTCCTTTTCACATTCCATTCCACATTCCATTTCACATTTCATTCCTTTCCATTCCATTCCATTCCACATTCCATTCCATTCCAAAGCATATTCCATTTTATTGCATTCCACATTACATTCCATACCAATCCACATTCCATTCCATTCCATTCCACATTCCATTCCATTCCATTGCACATTCCATTCCTTTCCATTCCACAATCCATTCCACATTTCATTCACCCTTCCATTCCATTCGACCCTATTACACATTCCATTCCATTACATTCCACAATCCATTCCATTACATTCCATATTCCTTTCCACATTCCATCCCACGTTCTTTCCATTCCATGCCACGATCCATTCCACGTTCCATTAGGCATTCCATTCCATGTTCTGTGCCATTCATTCCACGTTCCATTCCATATTCCATTCCAGTCCGATTCACATTCCAATATATTCCATTCCACCTTCCATTACATTACATTCCACATTCCACTCCATAACTTTATAAGTTCCATTCCATTCCATTCCACTTTCCATTGCACATTCCATTTCACATTGCATTCCACCTTCCATTCCATTCCATTAGAGTTTGCATTCCATTCCTTTCCACTTCCCAATCATTTCAATTTCACACTCAATTCCATTCCATTCCACACTCCATTACATTCCATTACATTCCATTCCACATTCCATTCTATTCCATTCCATTCCATTCCACATTCCATTCCATTCCATTCCATTCCACATTCCATTCCATTGCATTCCACTCCATTCCACATTTCATAAAATTCCCTTCCATTCCGCATTTGATTCCTTTCCACTCAATGTTCCTTTACATTTCATTCCACATTCCATTCCATTCCATTCCATTCCACATTCCATTACATTCCATTAAATTCATTTCCATTCCACATTCCATTCCACATTCCATTCCCTTCCATTCCACATTCTTTTCCATTCCATTCCACATTCCATTCCACATTCCATTCCACGTTCCAGTCCTCATTCCATTCCATTCCGTTACACATTCCATACCATTCCATTCCATTCCATTCCAGATTAAATTACGTTCCATTCCACGTTCCATTCAACGTTTCATTCCATTCCATTCCACTTCCATTCCACTCCATTACACGATCCATTCCATTCCATTCCACATTCCATTCCAGATTCCATTCCACATTCTTTGCACTTTACATTCCATTCCATTCCACATTCCATTCCACATTCCATTACACGCTCCATTCCACATTCCATTCCACGTTACATTCCAAGTTCCATTCCAGGTTCCGTTCCATTCCATTACACTTTCCATTCCATTCCATTCCACTTTCCATTCCACATTCCATTCCACATTTCATTCCCTTCCATTCCACATCTCATTCGACATTACATGCCATTCCATTCCCCTTTCCATTCCACATTTCATTCCACATTCCATTCCGTTCCATT
Source organism: Pongo abelii (assembly GCF_028885655.2). Classification (NCBI taxonomy): domain Eukaryota; kingdom Metazoa; phylum Chordata; class Mammalia; order Primates; family Hominidae; genus Pongo; species Pongo abelii. Next base: position 8,504,353 of record NC_071999.2, read on the forward strand.
CCAAATTGCATTCTGCTTTCCATTGCTCATTCCATTCTACATTTCATTCCATTCCACATTCCATTACACATTCCATTCCATTCTACATTCCATTCCACTTTCCATTCCATTCCATTCCACATTCCATTTCACATTGCATTCCATTCCAGTCCGCATCCCATTCCAGTTTACTTTCCATTCTTTCCGTATTCCATTTCAATACATTGCACATTCCATTCAACATTTCATTCCACATCCCATTGCATTCCATTCCACATACCATTCCGTTTCATTCCATGTTCCATTCCAGTATCCATTCCTTATTCCATTCCAGATTCCATTCCACTTTCCGTTCCATTCCATTCCACGTTCCATTCCATGTTCCATTCGATTACATTCCACCTTCCGTTCTTCATTCCTTTCCATATTCCATTCCACATTCCATTCCGTTCCATTCCACATTTATTTCCACATTGTACCCAACGTTCAATTCCACATTCCATTCCACGTTCCATTCCATGTTACATTACACATTCAGTTCCTTTGAATTTCACGTTCCATTCCACAGTCCATTCCGTTCCATTCCAAGTTCCATTCCATATTCCATTCCACTTTCCATTCAATTCCATTCCACTTTCCATTCCACGATCCATTTCATTCCATTCCACATTCCATTCCACGTTCCATTTCATTCCATTCCACGTTCCATTCCAAATTCCATTGCATTATGTTCCAAGTTAAATTGCACAATGCAATCCACTTTCCAATCCATATTCTATTGCGTTCCATTCCACATTCCATTCCACAATCCATTCCACATTCCAATCCACTTTCCATTCCACATTCCATTAAACTACCTGCCACGTTCCATTCCACATTCCATTCCATTCCATTCCTCACTCCATTCCACATTCCATTCCACATTCCGTTCCATTCCATTTCACATTCCATTCCACATTCCATTCCTCTTTCCATTCTGCGTTCCATTCGATTTCATTCCATGTTCCATTCCTCATTCCTTTCCATTCCTTTCCACTTTGCATTCCACATTCCATTGCACTTTCCATTCCTCTTTACATTCCGTTCCATCCCACATTGCATTCCACATTCCATTCCATTCCATACCACATTCCATTACATTACACTCCACATTTCATTCCACATTCCCTTCCTTTTCATTCCACCTTCTATTCCAAGTTCCATTCCATTGAATTCCACGTTCCATTACACGTTTCATTCCACATTTCTTTACACATTCCATTCCACATTCCATTCCACATTCCATTCCGTTCCATTCTGCATTCCATTCCACATTCCATTCCACATTCCAATCCATTCGATTCCACATTGCATTGCACATTCCATTACATTCCATTCCACATTCCATTCTCATTCCATTGCATTCCATTCCACATTCCATTCCATTCAATTCCACATTTCATAAAACATTCCATTCCATTGCATTCCACATTCCATTCCACATTCCGTTCCACTTTCCATTCCATGTTCCTTTCCACGTTCCATTCCACGTTCCACTCCATTCCATTCCACGTTCCACTCCATTCTATTCCACGTTGCATTTCATTACGTTCCACATTCCATTTCACAAACCGTTCCACATTCTATTTCACTTTCCATTCCATTCCATTACACATTCCATTCCATTAAATTCCAAATTTCATTCGATTCAATTGCACATTCCTTTCCACGTTCCATTCCACATTCCATTCCATTCCATTCTATTCCACTTTCCATTACATTCCATTGCACAATCCATTCCACATTCCATTTCATATTCCATTCCACTTTACATTCCATTGCATTACACATTCCAATCCATTCTATTATTCATTTCTTTCCATTCAATTCCACATCCCATTCCACTCCATTCCATCTCATTTCATTCCACATTCCACTCCATTCCATTCCATTCCACATTCCATTCCATTCCATTCCACATTCCATTCCGTTGCAATCCACATTCCATTATACGTTCCATTCCACGTTGCATTCCATGTTCCATTCCACGTCCCATTTCACTTTCTAATCCTTTCCATTCCACATTCCATTCCATTCCATTCCACATTCCATTCCATTCTATTCCACATTCCATTCCACGTTCCATTCCATTCCATTCCAAGTTCCTTTCCACGTTCTGTTCCACATTCCTATCCATTCAATTCCACATTGCATTCAGTTCAATTTCATGTTTCATTCCATATTCCATTCTACATTCCATTCCACTTTCTACTTCACTTTCCATTCCACAATCCATTCTACATTCAATTCCATGATAGATTGCACGTACCATACCACATTCCATTCCATTCCATTCCACTCCACATTCCATTCCACTTTCCATTCCACAGTCCTTTCCAAGTTCCATTCTACGTACCATTCCACATTGCATTCCATTCCATTCAACTTTACATTCTACATTGCATTGGACATCACATTCCACGTTGCATTCCATGTTCCATTCCACGTTACATTCCATGTTCCATTCCACGTTCCATTCCACATTCCATTCCATTCTATTCCACTTTCCATTCCACTTTCCATTCCACATTACATTCCACATTACATTCCACATTATATTCCACATTACATTCCATTCCGTTCCAGATATCATTCCACGTTCCATTCCACATTGCATTCTGTTCCATTCCACTTTCCATTCCACATTCCATTCCATATTCCATTCCACTTTCCATTCCACTTTCCATTCCACATTCCATTCCATATTCCATTCCACATTTGTTTCCAATCCTTTCCACTTTCCATTCCACAATCCATTCTCTTTCCATTGCATTTCATTCCAAGTTGAATTCCACATTCCATTGCATTCCAATTCACAATCCATTCCACATTCCATTCCATTCCATTCCACTTTCCATTCAAGATTCCATTCCACATTCCATTCCAGAGTCCATTCCATATTCCATTCCACATTCCATTCCACATTCCATTCTCATTCCATTGCATTACTTTCCTCTTTCCATTCCACATTTCATTCTACATTCCATTCCATTCCATTCCACATTCCATTCCATTCCAATCAACATTCCATTCCACATTTCATTCTACATTCCATTCCATTCCATTCCACATTCCATTCCATTCCAATCAACATTCCATTCCACAATTCATTCCATTCCACATTCCATTCCCAATTCAATTCCATTCCATTACAAAATCCATTCCATTCCATTCCATTCCACATTCTATTCCACATTCCATTCCATATTTCATTCCAGATTCCATTAATTTCTATTCCACATTCCATTCTCATTCCATTGCATTACTTTCCTCTTTCCATTCCACATTTCATTCTACATTCCATTCCATTCCATTCCACATTCCATTCCATTCCAATCAACATTCCATTCCACAATTCATTCCATTCCATTCCACATTCCTTTCCACATTCCATTCCCCATTCAATTCCATTCCATTACAAAATCCATTCCATTCCATTCCATTCCATATTCCATTCCACATTCCATTCCATATTCCATTCCTCATTCCATTAAATTCTATTCCACATTCCATTCCACATTCCAGTCCATTCCATTCCACATTCCATTCCGTTTGAATGCACATTTCATTCCACAATTCATTCCATTCCATTACACTTTCTATCCCACATTCCTTTCCACGTTCCATTCCATTCCACTCCACAGTCCATTCCACATTCCGTTCAATAATCCATTCCACATTCCATTCAATTCCATTCCGCATTCCATTGCATTCCATTCCACATTCCATTGCATTCTATTCCACATTCCATTCCACATTCCATTCAATTCCATTCCACGTTCCATTCAACGTTCCATTCCACATTCCATTCAACATTCCTGTCCATTCCAATCTACGTTCCTTTCCACGTTCCATTCCACCGTCCATTCCACATTCCATTCCAAATTCCATTCCATTCGATGCCACATTACATTCCACATTACTTTCTACATTTAATTCTACATTTCATTCCACATTGCAGTGCATTCCATTCCACATTCCATTCGACATTAATTTGCACATTCCATTCCACATTCCATTCCACATTCCATTTCGTTCGGCATTCCATTCCATTCCATTTCATATTCCATTCCGTTATATTCCACATTCCTTTAAACATTCCATACAGCATTACATTCCTCATTCCATTCAATTCCATTCCACTTTCCATTCCATTTCATTTCACATTCCATTCTGTTCAATTCCACACTCATTTCCACATTTCATTCCACATTCCTTTCCATTCCATTCCACATTCCATTCCACGTTCCATTCCACGTTCCATTCAAGGTTCTATTAAACGTTCCATTCCATTCCATTCCACCTTCCATTCCACTTTCCACTAAATTCAATTCCACGTTCCATTCCATGTTCAGTTCCACGTACCATTCCAATCCATTCCATGTTCCATTAAATTCCATTCTACGTTCCATTCCACATTACATTCCATTCAATTCCACATTCCATTTCACATTCCATTCCACATTCCATTTTACATTCCATTCCACATTCCACTTCACATTCCATTCCATTCCATTACACATTCCATTTCCCATTGCATTCCAGATTCCATTCAACATTCCATTTCACATTCCATTCCACCTTCCATTTCATTTCCATCCAAATTTCATTCCAGTCCACGTTCCCTTCCACTTTCCATTTCACATTACACCCTACTTCCCATTCCATTCCATTCCACGTTCCATTACACATTCCACTGCATTCCATTCCACTTTCCATTCCACATTCCAATCTACGTTCCATTCCACCTTCCATTCCACGTTCCATTCCATTCCATTCCACATTCCATTCCAAGTTGCATTGCACGTTCCTTTCCACGTTCCTTTCCACGTTCCATTGCACGTGCCATTCCACGTTCCTTTCCACATTAAATTCCATTCCATTCTATATTCCCTACCGTTAATTTCCATTCCTCTGCACACTCCATTCCATTACATTCCACATGCCATTCCATATTCCACTCAACATTCCATTCCACATTCCATTCCATTCCTTTCCAAATTGCATTCCACATTCCATTGCATTAAATTCCTCATTCCATTACATTCCACTCCACATTACATTCCGTTACATTGTACATTCCATTGCACATTCCATTCCACATTCCATTCCATTCCATTTCACGTTCCATTCCAAGTTCTATTCAATTCCATTCCACGTTCCATTCAACGTTCCATTCCACATTCCATTCCACGTTCCATTAAATTCCATTCCGCATTCCATTCCACGTTCCATTAAATTCCATTCCACATTCCATTCAACTTTCCAGTCCATTCCAATCCATGTTCCATTCCTCGTTCCATTCCACCTTGCATTCCACATTCCATTCCACATTCCATTCCATTCGATTCCACATTCCATTCCATTCCGTTCCACATTCAATTCCACATTTCATTCCACATTGCAGTCCATTCCATTCCACATTCCATTCCACATAACTTTCCACATTCCATTCCACATTTCATTCCATTTGCAGTTCATTCCATTTTACATTCCATTCCTATTTACTTTCCACTTTCCTTTCCACATTCCATTCCACATTCCATTCCATTCCACATTCCATTCCATTTCACATTCCATTATGTTATATTCCACATTCCATTCCACATTCCATTCAATATTCCATTCCACATTCTGTTCCATAATCCTTACCACATTCCATTGCATTCCATTCCTCCTTCCATTCCATTCCACATTCCATTCCACTTCATTTCACATTCCATTCTGTTCCATTCCACATTCATTTGCACATTCCATTCCACATTACATTCCACCTTCCGTTCAATTCCGCATTCCATTCCATTTCACATTCCATTATGGTATATTCCACTTTCCATTCCACATTCCATTCAATATTCCATTCCACATTCTGTTCCATAATCCTTACCACATTCCATTGCATTCCATTCCTCCTTCCATTCCATTCCATTCCACATTCCATTCCACTTCATTTCACATTCCATTCTGTTCCATTCCACATTCATTTGCACATTCCATTCCACATTACATTCCACATTCCGTTCAATTCCATTCCACATTCCATTCCACATTCCTTTCCATTCCATTCCACGTTCCATTCCACATTCCATTCAATGTTCTATTCCATGTTCCATAGCATTCCATTCCACGTCCATTCCAAGTTCCATTAAATTCAATTCCATGTTCCATTCCACATTCTATTCCATTCAATTCCACATTGCATTTCACATTCCATTCCACATTCCATTTCACATTCCATTGCATTCCATTACACATTCCGTTTTCCATTCCATTCCAGATTCCATTGAACATTCCATTTCACATTCCATTCCATTCCCTTCCAAATTTCATTCCATTCTACGTTCCCTTCCACATTCTATTGCACATTCCGCTCCATGTCCCATTCCATTCTATTCCACGTTCCATTACACATTCCATTCCATTCCATTCCACTTTCCATTACACATTCCAATCTACATTCCATTCCACATTCCATTCCATTCCACTCCATGTTCCATTCCACGTTCCATTCCTCTTTCCATTGCACGTTCCTTTCCACGTTCCTTTCCACATTCCATTACATTCCATTCCATATTCCCTACCATTAATTTCCATTCCTCTCCACACTGCATTCCATTCCATTCCACATTCAATTCCATATTCTACTCAGCATTCCATTCCACATTCCATTCCATTCCCTTCCATATTTCATTCCATTCCACGTTCCCTTCCACATTCCATTGCACTTTCTAGTCCACGTCCCATTCCATTCCATTCCACATACCATTACACATTCCATTCCATTCCATTCTACTTTCCATTCCACATTCCAATCAACAATACATTCTACATTCCATTCCACATTCCATTCCATTGCATTCCACATTTCATTCCACTTTCCGTTCCATTCCATTCCAGGTTCCATTCCCTGTTACTTTCCACATTCCATTCCATTGTATTCCGCATTCCATTCCACATTCCATTCCATTCCACTCCACGTTCCATTCCAAGTTCCATTCCACGTTGCATTCCACGTTGCATTCAATTCCATTCCACATTAAATTCCACTTTCCTTTCCATTCAATTCCACGTTCCATTCCACATTGCATTGTACATTCCATTCGAAGTTCTCTTCCAATTTCCATTCCACGTTTCATTCCATGTTCCATTCCATTCAAGTTCCATTCCACATTCCATTTCATTCTATTCCACGTTGCATCCCACATTCCATTCCAGTACATTACACATTCTATTCCACATTTCATTTCACTTTGCATTCCATTCAATTCCACGTTCCATACCACGTTGCATTCCAAGTTTATTTTCACGTTTCATTCCACGTTCCATTCCATGTTCCATTCCACGATCCATTCCAAATTCCATTCCATTATATTTCACGTTCCATTCGACATTCTGTTCTACGTTCCACTCGAATTTCCATTCCACGTTCCACTCCACGTTCCATTCCATTCCATTCTACTCCACTTTCCATTCCATTCCATTCCACATTCCATTGAATTCCATTCCACATTGCTTTCCACATTCCATTCCACATTCCTTTCCACATTCCATTCCACCTCCCATTCCACATCCCATTCCTTTCCATTTCACATTCCATTCTCTCCAACTCCACATTCCTTTCCACATTGTATTACACATTCCATTCCTTTCCATTCCACATTCTATTCCACATTCCATTCCATTTGACATCGCATTACACTGCATTCCACATTCCATTCCATTCCATTCCACATTCCATTGCATTCCATTAAACATTCCATTCCACGTTGCTTTCCACATCAACTCCATGTTCCATTACACGTTCCATTCCATATTCCATTCCATTAATTTCCACTTTTGTTTAAACATTCCCTACCACATTACATTCAACACTACTTCCGTTGCATTCCACATTCCATTCCACATTCCATTCCATTCCTTTCCACATGCCATTCCACATTCAATTCAACATTCCATTCCACATTCCATTCCATTCCATTCCACATTCCATTCCACGATCCCTTGTATGTTTCATTCCATATTCCATTCAATTCCTTTCCATGATCCATTCCATTCCATTCCATGTATGTTTCATTGCACATTCCATTCCATTCCATTCCACGATCCATTCCCTTCAATTCCACGTTCCATTTCATTCTATTCCATTCCATTCCACATTCCATTCCACATTCCATTTCCTTACATTCCACTTTTCATTCCACATTCCAACCATTCCATACCACATTCCATTACACGGTCCATTCCATTACATTCGACGTTCCATTAGACGTTCCATTCCACATTCCATTTCACATTCCATTCTACATTCCATTCTACATTCTATTACATTCCATCCCACATTCCATTCCACGTTCCATTCCTTTAGATTCCACATACCATTCCACCTTCGATTCCACGTTCCATTGCACGTTTCTTTCCACGTTCCTTTCCATATTCCTTTCCATTACAGTCCATATTCCATGCCAATCCTTTCCATTCCATTCCACAATCCATTCCATGCCATTCCACATTCCATTCCACATTGCATTCCATTCCATTACACATTCCATTCCATTCCATTCCATTCCATTCCACATTCCATTCCATTCCTCATTCCATTCCATTCCATTCCACATTCCATTCCACATTCCATTCCATTCCATTCTACTTTCTACATTCCACATTCCAAATTACAATCTTTCAACATTGCATTCAAACATTCCATTCCACTTTCCATTCCATTCTATTCCACATTCCATTTCACATTCCATTCCATTCCATTCCACATTCCATTACACATTCCATTCCCCACTTCACTCCATTCCATTCCACTTTCCATTCCACATTCCATTACATTCCATTACACATTTCATTCTACTTTCCATTCCATTCCATTCCACATTCCATTCCATTCCATTACACATTCCATTCCATTCCATCCGACAATTCATTCCATGTTCCGTTCCAATTTGCTTTCCACTTTCAATTCCACTTTCCATTGTACGTTTCTTTCAACGTTCCTTTCCATGTTCCTTTCCATTCCATTCTATATTCCCTACCATTCCTTTCCATTACACTCCACAATCCATTCCATTCCATTCCACATTCCATGCCACATTGCATTCCATTCCATGCCACATTCCATTCAACATTCCACTGAACAGCCCATTCCACATTCTATTCCATTCCTTCCCACATTCGATTAAACAGCCCTTTGCTTTGCATTCCACTTTCCATTGCATTCCACCTCAGATTCCATTCCACATTCCATTCCATTGCCTTCCAAATTCCATTCCATTCCATTCCATTCCATTCCATTCCATTCCATTGCGTTCCATTCCATATTCCATTCCATTCCATTCCACATTCCATTCATTTCCATTCCATTCCACATTGTATTCCATTCCACATTCCATTCCTTTCCATTGCATTCCCCGTTCCATTCCATTCCTTTCCATTCCGTTCATTTCATTCCATATGCCATTCCATTCCATTCCACATAACTTTCCATTCCATTCTACTTTCCATTCAATTACATTCCACATTCCATTCCTTTCGATTCCACATAACATTCAATTCCATTCCATTCCATTCCATTCCACATTCCATTCCACATTCCATTCCATGCCATTCTGCATTCCATTACATTCCATTACACTTTCCATTCCATACCGTTCCGCATTCCATTCCATTCCAATCCACATTCAATTAAATTCCTTCCACATTCCATTCCATTAAATTCCACATTCCACATTTCATTTCAGGTTTCAATCCACGTTCTATTGTGAGTTCCATTCCATTCCATTCCATTCCACGTTCGATTCCACATTCCATTCCACATTCCATTCATTCCATTACACTTTTCATTCCATTACATTCCACATTAAATTCCTTTCCATTCCATTGCATTCCAAATTCCATTCCATTCCATTCCCTTCGATTCCACATTCCGTTCCATTTCATTCCTCATTTCTTTCCATTCCATTGCAAATTCCATTCCATTCAATTCCATTACACATTTCATTCCATTCCATTACACATTCCATTCTGTTCCATTCCATTCCCAATTCCATTCCATTCCATCCCTCATTCCATTACACATTGACTACCATTCCACATTCCATTCCATTCCATTCCACTTTCTGTTCCTTTACCTTCCATTCCATTCCACATTCCATTACACATTCCATTCCATTACACATTCCATGATATTTCATTCCATTCCATTGCACATTCCTTTCCAAATTGCATTCCATTCCATTACACATTCCATGCCATTTCATTCCATTCCATTGCACATTCCTTTCCAAATTGCGTTAGATTCCATTACAAATTCCATACCATTCCATTCTGCATTACTTTCCATTCGATTCCAAAATCCATTCCATTCCTTTGAACGTTACATTCTGCTCTTTTCCACTATCAACTCCATTCCTTTCCACATTCCTTTCCATTCCATTCCACATTCCATTTCATTCCATTCCATTCGATTCCACATTCCATTACATTCCATTCAACATTCCATACCATTCCATTCCACATTCCATTCCGTTCCATTCCACATTGCATTCCATTCCATTCCACATTCCATTCTGTTACTTTTCACATTCCTGTCCATTCCAATCCACATTCGATTTCATTCCATTCAATTCCATTCCATTCCATTCCTTTCCAATCCGTTCCACATTCCTTTACACATTGCATTCTATTCCACATTCCACTCCATTCCATTTCATTCCATTCCACATTCCATTCAATTCCATTCCATACCACATTCCATTCCATTCCATTCCACTTTCCATTCCTTTCAATTCCATTCCACATTCCATTCCACATTGCCTTCCATTCCATTCCACTTTCCATTCCATTCCATTTCACTTTCTATTACATTCCATTCCATTCACTTCCTTTCCAAATTCCCTTCCAAATTTTATTCCATTCCATTCCACTTTCCATTCCATTCCATTTCACTTTCCATTCCGTTCCATTCCATTCCACATTCCATTCCATGCCATTCCGCATTCGATTCTGTTCTAATCCATTCCATATTCAATTACATTCCAATCCAAATTCCATTGCATTCCATTCCACATTCCACATTCCTTTCCACGTTCAATTCAACCTTCCATTCCACTTTCCATTCCACGTTCCATTCCATTTCATTTCACGTTCCATTCCACTTTGCATTCCACATTCTGTTCCATTCCGTTCTACATTTCAGTCAATTACATTACACATTGCATTCCATTCCATTCGATTCCATTCCGCATTCCATTCCATTCCATTTCATATTCCATTCAATTCCATTCCGTTACACATTCCATTCCTCTTTCCATTCTATTTCACTTTCCATTCCATTCCATTCCTTTCCATTGCACATTCCACTCCATTCCATTCCATTCCATACCCCATTCCATTCCATTCCACATTCCATTTCATTCCATTCCAATCCATTCCACATTCCATTCCATTCCTTTCCACATAACATTCCATTCCATTCCACATTGCATTCCATTCCATTCCATTCCACATTCCATTCAAATCTATTCCACATTCCTTTCCTTCCAATTCCACATTCCATTCCATTCCATTTCAAATTTAATTCCGTATTCTAGTCCATTCCATTCCACACTCCATTCCATTCCATTCCATTCCGCATTCCATTCAATTTCATTGCATTCCACTTTCCCTACCATTCCACTCAACATTCCATTCCGAATGGCTTCACACTTTCCATTCCATTCCATTCCACATTCCATTCCATTCCATTCCACGTTCCATTCCAATCCATTCCACATTCCATTGTAAATTAAATGCCACATCAAATTCCTTTCCATTCCACGTTCCATTCCACATTCCATTCCATTCCATTTCACATTCCATTCCATTCCATTTCACATTCCATTCCATGGCATTCCACATTCCATTCCACGTTCCATTCCAATGCATTCCACCATCCATTCCACATTCCATTCAACATTCCATTCATCATTCCATTCCATTCCATTCCACGTTCCATTCGAACCCATTCCACCTTCCAATTCACATTCCATTCCTTTGCATTTCACTTTCCATTCCACATTGAATTCCACATTCCATTCCACATTCCATTCCGTTTCGTTCCACATTGCACTCCACATTGCATTCCACATTCCATTCAACATTCCATTCCATTCCATTCCACATTCCATTCCACATTACATTCCATTACATTCCACATTGCATTCCACATTCCACTCCACATTCCATTGCATTCCATTTCATATTCCTTTCCATTCTTTTCCAGTTTAAATTCTATTCCTTTCCATATTCCATTCCATTCCATTCCACATTTCTTTCCACATTCCATTCCACATTCCAGTCCTTTCCATTTCACATTCCATTCCACATTAAATACCATTTCATTCCACATTCCATTCCATATTCCATTCCATTCCATTCCACATTCCATTCAACTTTCCATTCCACATTCCATTAAATTCCATTGCATTGCATTCCATGTTCCATTTCATACCATTCCACATTTCATTCCATGTTCCATTTCACATTCCATTCCTCATTGGGTTTCACCCTCCATTCCATTCCATTCCACTCCACATTCCATTCTGCATTTCATTCCACTTTCCATTCCATTCCATTCCACATTCCATTCAATGTTCCATTCCATGTTCCATTAAATTCCATTGCATTCCACTCCAAGTTCCATTACATACCATTCCACATTACATTCCATGTTCCATTTCACATTCCATTCCTCATTCCTTTTCCCACTCCATTCCATTCCATTCCACATTCCATTCTACATTTCATTCCATTCCATTCCACGTTCAATTACATTCCATTCCAGGTTCCATTCCAAATTCCTTTCAACATTCCATTGCACATTCCATTACTTTGCATTCCATATTCCATTGCAAATTCCGTTCCACATTCCTTTACACGTTCTATTGCATTCCATTCCAAATTCCATTCCATTCCTTTCCACATTCCATTTCATTCCATTCCATTACACATTGCATTGCACATTCCGTTCTACATTCCTTTCCATTCCATTGTACGTTCCATTACATATTCCATTCTATTCCATTCCACATTCAATTCCACCTTCCATTCCATTCCATTGCATATTCCATTCCACATGCCACTCCACGTTGCTTTCCACATTCCATTCCGTACCATTCCACCTCCCATTCGACATTCTATTCCACATTACATTCCACATTCCTTTCCACATTCCGTTCCATTCCATTCCAAATTACATACCACATTCCATTTGTTTCGATTCCACTTTCCATTCCATCCCATTACACGTTCAATTCCATTGCTTTCCCCATTCCATTTTATTCCTTTCCACATTGCATTCTATTCCATTCCATGCAACATTTCATTCCATTCCATTCCATTCCACATTGCATTCCATTCCATTCAAAATTGCATTCTATTCCATTGCACATTGCATTCCATTCCATTCAAAATTGCATTCTATTCCATTGCACATTCCATTCCATTCCATTCCATTCCATTCCACATTCCATTCCAGTCCATTCCATTCTACATTCCATTGAATTCCATTCCACATTGCATTCCATTCCATTCCACATTCCATTACATTCCACATTCCTTTGCATTCAATTCCATTCCATTCCATTACAAATTCCATTACATTCCTTTCAACATTTCATTCCATTCCACATTCCTTTGCATTCCATTCCATTCCATTCCACTTTCCATTCCATTCCATTCCATTCCATTCCACATTCCATTCCTTACCATTCCACATTCCATTCAACTTTTCATTCCATTTAATTCCACACTTCATTCCACATTTCATTCCATTTCATTCCACATTCCATTCCAATCCATTCTATTCCATTCCATTCTATACCACATCCAATTCCATTCCATTCTGCATTGCATTTCTTACCATTCCACATTCCATTCAACTTTGCATTCCATTTAATCCCACACTTCATTCCACATTCCTTTCTATTCCATTCAAAATTTCACTCCATTCCATTCCATTCCATTTCACATTCCTTTCCGCTTTCCATTCATATCCATTCCACAATCCGTTCCACATTCCACTCAATTCCATTCCTTATTCCATTCCACTCCACATTCCATTCCATTCCTTTCCATTCCATTCCACTCCATTCCACATTCCAATCCATTCCATTCGAAATTCCATTGCATTAAATTCTAAACTCCATTTCATTCCATGTCGCATTCCAATCCATTCCATTCCATATTCCAATCCATTCCATGCCACAATCCATTCCTTTCCTTTCCACATTCCATTCCATTGCATTCCACATTCCATTCGATTCAACATTCCATTACCTTCTATTCAACATATCCTTCCATTCCATTACATATTCCATTCCATTCCATTCCATTCCAAATTTCATTGCATTCCACATTCCGTTCCCTTCCATCCATTACATATTTCATTCCACTTTCCATTCCATTCCACATTCCATTTCATTAAACAATCCATTCCATTCCATTCCATATTCCGTTCCATTTCAAATTCCGCTCAATTTCATTCCACATGCCATTCCATTCCATTCCACATTCCATTCCATTCCACTCCCTTCCGTTACACACTCCATTCCTCTTTCCTTTCAATTTCACATTCCATTCCATTCCATTCCACATTCCATTCCATTCCGTTCCATTCCACATTCCATTCCAATCCTTTCTACATTCCATTCCATACCGTTCCATTCCACATTCCATTCCATTGCATTCTACATTCCATTCCATTCCTATCTACGCTTCATCACATTCCATTACATTCTATTCCACATTGCATTCCATTCCATTCCATTCCACATTCCATTGAATAATATTCCGCATTCCATTGCATTCCATTCCTCGTTCCATTTCATATTCCTTTCCACATTCCTTTCATTCCATTGCACATTTCTTTCTAATATATACCAAATTAAATTCCTCTCCATTCCATTTGATTCCACATTCCATTCCATTCCATTCCACATTCTGTTGCATTCCATTCCACATTCCATTCCACTGCATTCCACACTCCATTAAATTCCATGCCCCATTCCATACCATTACACAGTCCATTCCACATTCCATTCCGTTCCTTTCCATTCTGGATTCCATTCCATTCTATTCCAATCCATTCCACATTCCATTCCATATTACATTCCATTCCACATTCCTTTCCATTCCATTCCATTACATTCCAATCCTTTCCACATTCCATTACACATTCCTGTTCATTCCACATACCATTCCATTCCATTCCACATTCCATTCCATTTAATTTCATTCCATTACACATTCCTTTCCACATTACATTCCATTCCACTTTCCATACCATTACATTCCACATTTGATTCCATTCCATTCCACATTCCTTTCCGTTGCATTCCACAATACGTTCTGTTCCATTCCACATTCCACTCCATTCCTTTCCACTTTGCTTTCCATTCCCTTCCACATTCCATTCCATTCCATATCATTCCATTCCACATTCCAATACATTACATTCCACATTCCATACCATTCCATTCCACATTCCATTCCATTCTATTCCACATTACATTAATTCCATTCCACATTCCATTGCGTTACTTTCCACATTCCTGATCATTCCTTTCCACATTCCAATCCATTCCATTCCATTACATTCCATTCCACATTCCATTCCATTCCATTTCATTGCATTCCACAATCCATTACACATTCCATTCCATTCCACATTCCGTTCCATTCCACTTCGTTCCATTCCACATTCCATTCCATTCCATTCCAATCCGTTCCATTCAACATTCCGTTCCATTCCATTCCACATTCCGTTGCATTCCTTTCCACATTCCATTCCATTGCATTCCACGTTCTATTCCGTTCCTTTCCATTACACTTTCCATTCCATTCTACATTTCAGTGCGTTCCATCCCATTCCTGATTCCATTCCATTCCATTTCATTCCTTTCCATTTTCCATTACACATTGCATTTCATTCCGCATTCCTTTCCATTCAATTCCACATTTCATTCCATTTCATTACAATCCTTTCCACACTCCATCACACATTTCTTTTCATTCCACATTCCATTCCATTCAATTCCAATTTCCATTCCACTTTATTCCATTCCATTGCACATTCCTTTATACATTGCATTCCATTGCATTCAACTTTCCATACCATTCCATTCCACGTTCCATTCCATTCCATTCCACATTCCATTCCATTGCATTCCACATTACATTCCATTCCGTTCCACATTCCACTACAATCTTTTCCACGTTCCTTTCCATTCCGTTCCACATTCCATTCCATTCCATTCCATTCCACATTCCATTCCATTATATTCCACATTCAACACCATTCCATTCCACATTCCAATCCTTTCCATTCCACATTACATTCCATTCCATTCCACATTCCATTCCATTAATTTCCACATTCCTGTCCATTCCATTCCACTTTCAATTCCATTCCATTCCATTCCTTTCAAAATTCCATTCCACTCCATTCCATTCCTTTCCATTCCACATTCCATTCCATTTCACTTCATTCCTTTCCACATTTCATTCCATTCCAAATTTCTTTCCATTCCTTTCCAAATTCCATTCCATTCCATTCCACATTCCATTCCATTCTTTTCCACATTCCTGTCCATTCCATTCCATATTCCATTCCATTCCACATTTCATTCCATTCCACATTCCATTCCATTCCTTTCCACATTCCTGTCCATTCCATTCCACTTTCCATTCCATTCCATTCCTTTCCATATTCCATTCCATTCCATTCCATTGCATTCCAGATTCCATTACAGATTCCATTCCATTCACATTTCATTCCATTCCACTTCATTCCTTTCTTCATTCCATTCCATTGCTTTCCATTCCATTCCACAATCCGTTCCATTCCATTCCACTCCACATTCCGTTCCATTCCATTCCACATTCCATTCCATTGCATGCCACGTTGCATTCCATTCCATTCCATTCTACTTTTCATTCCATTCGACATTCCATTCCATTCTCGATTCCATTCCAATCCATTCCATTTCATTCCACTTTCCATTACACATTTCTTTCCCTTACACTTTCCTTTCCATTCAATTCCACATTCCATTCCTGTACATTCAACTCCTTTCCACATTCCATTACACATTTCTTTTCATTCCACATTCCATTCCATTACATTCCACATTCCATTCCATTTCATTCCATTCCATTGCACATTCCTTTATACATTCCATTCCATTCCATTCCAAATTCCACACCATTCCATTCCACATTCCACACCATTCCATTCCACATTCCATTGCATTCCATTCCACATTCCATTCCATTGCATTCCACATTACATTCCATTCCATTCCACATTCCACTCCATTCCTTACAACGTTCCTTTCCATTCCATTTCAATTTCCATTCCTTTATATTCCATTCCACATTCCATTCCATTACTTTCCACATTCCATGCCATTTAATTCCACATTCCATTCCTTTACTTTCCAAATTCCTGTCCATTCCATTCCACATTCCATTTTATTCCATTCCATTCCATTCCTTTGCATATTCCATTCCATTCAATTCCATTGCATATTCCAATCCATTCCACATTACATTCCATTCCACTTCATTCCATTGCACATTCCATTTCATTCAATTCCATTCAGCATTCCATTCCATTCCACTTCATTCCATTCCACATTCCATTCCATTCCATTCCACATTCCATTCCATTCCTTTCCACATTCCATTCCATTCCATTCCATTCCATTCTGCATTCCATTCCAATCCGTAATCCATTCCTTTCCGTTCCATTCAACTTTCCATTCCATTCCTTTCCACGTTCCATTCCAGTCCATTCCATTCCATTCCATTCCATTCCACATTCCATTCCATTTCACATTGCATTCCATTCCACTTCATATTTCATTCCATACCATTCCACATTCCATTCAATTCCATTCCACATTCCATTCCATTCCTTTTCACATTCCATTCTATTCCACATTCCATTCTATTCCGTTCCATTACACATTCCATTCCATTCCACATTCCATTATATTCCCTTCCAAATTGTATTTCATTCCATTCCATATTCCATTCCATTCCATTACACATTCGATTCCACATTCGATTCCTCTTTCCATTCCATTTCAAATTTCATTCAATTCCATTGAATTCCACTTTCCATTCAATTCCTTTCCATTCCACACTCCTTTCTCTTTCATTCCATATTCCAATCAATTCCATTCCATTCCATTCGCCATTCCATTTCATTCCATTTCCCCTTCCATTCCATTCCGTTCTACATTCCATTCCATTGCATTGCATTCTATTTCCCTTTTCATTCCCTTGCATTCCATTCCACATTCCATTCCAATCCATTCCACTTTCCATTCCACATTCCATTCCAATTTGCATTCCATTCCATTCCATTTTCCATACAATTCCATTTCACTTTCCATTTCATTACATTCCATTCCACATTCCATTCCATGCCATTTCGCTTTCCATTCCATTCCATTCCATTCCACATTCAATTCCATTCCAATTCACTTTCCATTCCATTCAATTCCACATTCCACACTCCATTCCAGGTTCCATTCTACGTTCCATTCAACGTTGCATTCCACGTTCCATTCCATTCCATTCCGTGTTCCATTCCGCATTGCATTCCACATTCCATTCCATTCGATTCCACATTTCATTCGATTCCATTGCACATTCCATTCCATTAAATTCCATTCCGTTCCATTCCACATTCCGTTCCATTCCATATTCCTTTCGATTCCATTCCACATTCCATTCTATTCCATTCCATTCCATATTGTATTCCATTCCCCATTCTATTCCATTCCTCTCCACATTGCATTCCACTTCATTCCATTCCATTGCACATTCCTTTCCACATTGCATTCCATTCCATTCCACATTGCATACCATTCCATTCCACATTCAATTCCTTTCCATTCCACATTCCATTGCATTGCATTCCACATTGCATTCCATTCCATTCCACATTCCACTCCATTTCTTTTCACGTTCCGTCCCATTCCATTCCACATTCATTCCATTCCATTCCATGCCATTCCACATTCCATTCCATTCCATTCCGCATTCCATACCATTCCATTACACGTTCCTTTCCATTCCATTCCACATTCCATTCCAACGATTTTCCCATTCCTTTCCATACCGTTCCACATTCCATTCCATTCCATTCCATTCCATTCCACATTTCATTCCATTCCATTCCACATTCCATTCCGTTCCTTTCCACATTGCATTCCATTCCATTCCATTCCATTCCATTCCATTCCATTCCACATTCCATTCCATTCCATTCCATTCCATTCCACATTCCATTCCATTCCATTCCTTTCCACATTCCATTTCATTTCACATTGCATTCCATTCTACTCCACATTTAATTCCATACCATTCCACATTTCATTCAGTTCCATTCCACATTCCATTCCATTGCATTCCACTTTCCATTCCATTCCACATTCCATTCCATTCCATTCCATTAAACATTCCATTCCATTCCATTAAACATTCCATTCCTCAATCCATTCCATTCCACTTTGCACTCCATTCCATTCCATTCCACTAAACATTCCATTCCACATTGCATTCCACATTCCATTCCATTCCACTTTGCAGTCCATTCCATTCCAAATTCTATTCCTTTCCATTCCATATTCCACTCCATTCCATTCCGCATTCCATTCCATATTCCACTCCATTCCATTCCACATTCCACTCCATTCCATTCCACACTCCATTCCATTTCATTCCACATTCCATTCCACGTTCTATTCCACGTTCCATTCCATTCCATTCCACAATCCATTCCACATTCTATTCCACGTTCCATTCTATTTCATGCCACATTCCATTCCACCTTCCATTCCGTTCCATTCCACATTCCTTTTCACATTCAACTCCATTCCATTCCACAGTCCATTGTATTTCATTCCATTCCATTTCACTTTCCTGTCCATTCTTGTGCACTTTCCCTTCCTTTCCCTTCCAGAATGCATTCCATTCCATTCCACTTTCGATTACACTTTCCATTCCACGTTCCATTACACTTTCCACTGCACATTACGTTCCATTACATTCCACGATGCATTCCACCTTCCATTCATCATTCCATTCCATGTTCCTCTCCACCTTCCATTCCATTTCTTTCCACGTTTCATGCAACGTTCCAGTTCACATTCCATTCGATTCCATTAACCATTCCATTCCACATTCCATTCCATATTCCATTACACAATCCATTCCACGTTTCTTTACTCGTTGCATTCCACCTTCCATACCACGTTCCATTCCATTCCATTCCACATTCCATTCCACATTCCATTGCAATACATTCCACTTTCCATTCCACGTGCCATTCCACGTTCCATTCTACTTTACTTTCCAGTCCATTCCACATTCCATTCCACGTTCCATTGCATAACATTCAACATTCCATTCCACATTCCATGCCATTTCATTCCACATTCCATTTCTCATTCCATTCCATTCGATTCCACATTCCCCTCCATTCCATTCAAAATTCCATTCCACATTCCAATCCATTCCATTCCACACTCCTTTCCAAATTCCATTCCACATTCCATTCCACATTCCATTCCACATTCCATTCCTTTCCCTTACGCATTCCACTCAATTCCATTCCACTCCGCCTTCCATTCCATTCCATTCCCCTTTCCATTCCATTCCATTTCAAATTTCATTACATTCCTCATTCCATTCCGTATCACATTAGATTCAATTCCATTCCACACTCCATTCAATTCCATTCCATTCCACGCTGCATTCCACTTTCCTTTCCACAAACCATTCCATTCAATTCCACACTCCTTTCCACATTCCATTCCACATTCCATTCCAATCCATTCCACTTTGCATTCCACATTCCATTCCATTCCATTCCATTCCACAATCCACTTCATTCCAGTCCACATTCCATTCCACATTCCATTCAATATTCCATTCCATTCCAATAGACCTTCCACTTCATCCCATTCCATTCCACATTCTATTCCATTCCATTTGAAATTCAATTACATTCCATTCAATTCCATTTCACATTCCATTCCATTCCATTCCTCATTACATTCCATTCCAATCCATTCCACATTCCATTCCGTTCTATTGCAGATTGCATTCCTCAACATTGCATTCCACATTCCATTTCACATTCCATTCCACGTTGCATTCAATTCCATTCCACATTCCATTCCACATTTCATTCCATTCCTTTCCACATTCCATTCCACATTCCATCCCTTTATATTCCATTCCACATTCCATTCCATTGCATTCTAATCCATTCCATTCCATTCCATTCCAATTCACATTCCATCCCATTCCAATCCATTCCATTCCATTCCATTCTTTCCATTCCACATTCCAGTCCATTTGATTCCATTCCACATTAGATTCCATTCCATTCCATTCCATTGCATTCCATTCCACATTCCATTCCACATTCCCTTCCATTTCATTCCACCTTCCATTCCTTTCCATTCCATTCCATTCCATTCCACATTCCATTCCATTCCATTCCATTCCATTCCACATACCATTCCATTACAACCTACCTTCCATTCCATTCCATTCCATATTCCATTCCACATTCCCTTCCATTTCATTCCACCCTCCATTCCTTTCCATTCCATTCCATTCCACATTCCATTACACATTCCCTTCCCTTCCACTCCACATTCCTTTCCTTTCCATTCCATTGCAGTCGAATTTCCTTTCCATTGCATTCCATTCTGCAATCACTTCCACTCCATTCCACTTTCCATTCGATTCCATTCCACTTTCCATTCGACATTCCTTTCCATTCCTTTCCACAATCTGTTCCATTCCATTGCAACTTCCATTGAATTCCATTTCACATTCCATTCCGTTGCATTTCACCTTCCATTTCAGTCCATTCTAGACTATTCCACATTCCATTCCATTTCATTCCACATTCCATTACATTACATTCCTCCTGCAATTCCATTCCATTCCATTCCATTCCATATTGAATTCCATTCCATTCCACATTGTATTCCATTCCATTCCATTCCATTCCTCATTCCGTTCCATTCCATTCCATTCCACATTCCATTCCCTTCGATTCCATTCAACCTTCCATTCCATTCCAATCAAAATTGAATTTCATTCCATTCCATGTTCCATTCCACGTTCCATTCAACTTTCTATTCCATGTTTTATTCCACGTTCCACTACACGTTATATTCCATTCCATTCCACGTTCCATACCACGTTCCATTCCATGTACCTTTCCAGTTTTCATTCCACGTTCCATTGCATATTGCATTCCACATTTCATTCCACATTCCCTTCCATTGCATTCCACATTCCATTCCATTCCATTCCACTTTCCATTCCACGTTGCTTTCCACGTTCCATTTGACGTTCCATTCCACATTCTTTCCCATTCAATTCCACATTCCATTCCACATTGCATTCCTTTGTATTCCACATTGCATTCCACATTCCATTCCTTTCCATTCCACATTACATTCCACATTCCATTACAGATTCTATTCCACTTTCCGTTCCAGATTTCAGTCCACATTCCATTCCATTTCATTCCACATTCTGTTGCATTACATTCCAAATTCCATTCCAAATTCCATTCCATTCCATTCCACATTCCATTCTACATTCCATTCTACTTTCCATTCTACTTTCCATTCCATGTTGCATTCTTTTTCATTCCATGTTCCATTCCACATTCCATTCCATTCCATTCCAATTTCCATTCCACATTCCATTGCACATTCCTTTCCACATTACATTCCGTTGCATTCCTCATTCCTTTCAACATTCCATTCCATTCCTTTCCACATTAAATTCCATTACACTCCACATTTCATTCCACATTTCCTTGCGTTCCATTCTACATTCTATTCCAAGTTCCATTCCATTCAATTCCATGTTCCATTCCACGTTTCTTTCCACATTCCATTCCACAATCCATTCCGTTCCATTCCACAATCAATTCCACATTCCATTCCACATTCCAATCCATTGTATTCCACTTTCCATTGCACATTGCATTCCATTCCATTTCACCTTCCATTCTCATTCCATTGAATTACATTCCACATTCCATTCCTCATTCCATTACATTCCATTCTACATTTCATACCACTTTCCATTCCATTGCATTCCACATTGCATTCAACATTCCATTCCACTTTCCATTCCATGTTGCATTCCACGCTCCATTCCACGTTCCATTGCATTCTATTCCATGTTCCATTCCACTCCATTCCACGTTTCATTTCTTTCCATTCCGCATTCCATTCCACATTCCATTTCACAATCCTTTCCACATTCTATTTCACTTTGCATTACATTCCATTCCATTTCATTCCACATTCCATTCCATTCCATTCCATTGCAAAATCCATTCCACATTCCACTCCAGGTTCCATTCTACTGCATTCCACATTCCAATCCATTTCATTCCTCATTCCATTCCATTAAATTTCACATTCCATTCCATTCCATTTCGTTTCACATTCCATTCCATTCCATTGCATTCCATTCAATCCCACAATCCATTCCATTGCATTCCGAATTCCATTCCATTCCATTCCATTCCACATTCCACTCCAAATCCATTCCACATTCCTTTCCATTACATTCCACATTCCATTCCGTTGCAATCCACATTCCATTCCACGTTCCATTCCACGTTGCATTCCATGTTCCATTCCACGTCCCATTTCACATTCAATTCCTTTCCATTCCACATTCCATTCCATTGCATTCCACATGCCATTCCATTCTATTCCACATTCCATTCCACGTTCCATTCCATTAAATTTCACTTTCCATTCCACGTTCCTTTCCACATTCCATTCCACTTCCCAATGCATTCCATTCCACATTCCATTCCATTCAATTTCACTTTCCATTCCATACTCCAATACACATTCCATTCCACATTCCATTTCACGTTGCATTCCACTATCCATTCCACATTCAATTCCACGATACATTGCAGGTTCCATTCCACATTCTATTCCATTCCATTCCATTCAACTCCAAATTCCCTTCCACTTTTCTTTCCACGTTCCATCCTACGTGCCCTTCCACATTCCATTCCACTCCAATCCACGTTCAATTCCATGTTCCATTCCATTCGATTCAACTTTCCATTCCGTATTCCATTGCACATCCCATTCCACATTAAATTCCATGTTCCATTCCGCGATCCATTCCATGTTCCATTCCACATTCCCTTCCATTCCATTCAACTTTCCATTCCACATTCCATTCCACATCCATTAGAAATTACATTCCGTTCCATTCCGCATAGCATTCCACATTCCATTCCAGATTTCTTTCTGCATTCCATTCTCATTCCATTGCATTTCATTCCATATTGCATTCCACATTCGATTGCATTCCAATTCACAATCCATTCCACATTCCATTCCATTCCACATTCCATTCCTCATTCCATTCCATATTCCATTCCATTCCTTTGCAAATTCCATTCCATTCCATTCCATTTCACCTTCCATTCCACTTTCCATTAAATTCTTTTCCACATTCCATTCCACATTCCAGTCCATTCCATTACACATTCCATTCCATTACAATCCAAATTTCATTCCACAAATCCTTCCATTCCATTCCACATTCCATTCCACATTCCATTCCCTTCCATTCCACATTCCATTCCATTGCATTCAATTCCATTCCACTTTCCATTCCACATTCCATTGCATTCCATTCCATGTTCAATTGCATGTTCCATTCCACATTCCATTCCATTCTACTCCACGTTCCAATTCACACTCAATTCCACATTCCATTCCACATTCCATTCTGTTCCATTGCAGATTCCGTTCCACATTCCACGCCACGTTCAATTCCACATTCCTTTCCATGTTCCATTGCATGTTCCATTCCACATTCCATTGCATTCTATTCCACTTTCCATTCCATTCCATTCCACATTCCTTTCTTTTCAATTTCTTCTTTCTTTCCATCCCATGGCATTCCACTTTCCATTCCATTTCATTCCAAATCCTTTCAATTCCATTCCATTCCATTCCACATTCCATTCCATTCCATTCCATATTCCATTCCATGTTCTATTCCACGTTCCTTTCCATTTCATACCGCATTCCATTCCATTCCATTTCACATGCCATTACTTTCGATTCCACATTCCTTCCCACATTCCTTTCCACATTCCATTACACATTCCATTCCATTCCATTTCACGTTCCATTCCACATTCCGTTCCATTCCACATTCGTTTACACATTCCATCCCACATTACATTCTTTTCCACTCCACATTCCATTCCACATTCCATTCCACTTTCTGTTCCATTCCACTCCACATTCCATTCCATTCCATTCCACGCTCCATTCCACAATCCACTCCGTTCCTTTGCACATTCCATTCCACATTCCATTCCACATTCCATTTCGTTCCATTACACTTTCAATTGCATTTCATTCCGCATTCCTTTCCACATTCTTCTCCATTACCTTCCACGTTCCATTCCATTCCATTCCACATTACATTCCACATTATATTCCACTTTCCATTCCACCTTCAATTCCATTGCATTTCACGTTCCTTTCCACATTCCATTGCTTTTCATTACACATTCCATACCATATTCCATTCGATTTCATTGCACATTCCATTCTACATTCCATTCCATTCCATTCCTCATTCCTTTCCATTGCATGCCACGTTCCATTCCACTTTCCATTTCATTCCATACCACTTATATTTCCGCATTCCATTCCACAGTCCATTCCACATTCCTTTCCATTACATTCCACATTCCATTCCATTCCACATTCCATTCCACATTCCAGTCTATAACATTCCACATATCATTCCACATTCGATTCCATTGCATTCCACATTTCATTCCACATTCCATTCCATTCCATTCCACACTCCGTTCCACATTCCATTCCATTCCCATCCAAATTCCACTCCACATTCCATTGCATTCCATTTCATTCCACATTACTTTCCATTTCATTCCACATTCGAAACAATTTCATTTCATCTTTCTTTCCATTTCATTCCACATTCCATTCCATTCCATTCCACGTTCCATTTCTTTCCATTCCACATTCCATTCCATTCCATTCCACATTCCATTCCACATTCCATAACACAAACCATTCCATTTCATTCCACATTCCATTGCATTCCATTTTAGTTTCCATTCCATTCCTTTCTACAGTCCATTCTTTCCACATACCTTTCCACATTCCATTCCACGTTGCATTCCATCCCATTCCACGTTCCATTCCACGTTCCATTCCGTCATCCACTCCATTACATTCCACGTTCCATTCCACATTCTATTGCCTTCCATTTCAAGTTCCCTTCCACATTGCTTTCCACATTCCATTCGATTTTCCATTGCATTCCATTGCACATTCCATTCAACACTCCACTTGGCATTCCATTCCAAATTCCATTCCACATTTCATTCCACAGCCCGTTCCATTCCATTCCACATTCTATTCCACATTCCATTCCACATTCCATTCCACATTCCATTCCACATTCCATTACACGTTCCATTCCACTTTCCATTCCACGTTCCTTTCCACCTTCCATTCCACGTTCCTTTCCACCTTCCATTCCGTTCCATTCCTCATTTCAGTCCACTTTCCTTTCCATTACATTCCACTTTCCTTTCCACATTCCATTCCATATTCCATTCCACATTGCATTCCGTTCCATTCAACATTATTTTCCACGTTCCTTTCCACATTCCATTCCTTTACATTCCACATTCCCTTGTACATTCCATTCAACATTCCATTCCACATTCCGTTCCATTTGATTCCACATTCCATTCCGCATTCCCCTCCATTCAGTTCCACATTCCATTAAGCATTCCTTTCCACTTTCCATTCCATTCCATTCCACATTCCATTACACGTTGCTTTCTATTCTATATCACGTTCCATTCCATGATTCACTCCACATTCCATTCCACATTCCATTCCACATTCCATTTCACATTCCATTCCATTCCATTCCACATTCCATTCCACATTGCATGCCAGATTCCATTCGATTCCATTCCACATTCTTTTCCCCATTCCATTCCATTGCTTTCCGCATCCCTTTCCATTCCATTGCACATTCCATTTCACATTCCTTTCCACATTGCACCCCATTCAATAACATTCAATATTCCATTCCATTGCATTCTACATTCCATTCCATTGCATTCCACATTCCATTCCATTGCATTCCACATTCCATTCCACGTTCCATTCCACGTTGCATTCCATGTTCCATTCCATGACCCATTTCATGTTCCATTCCTTTCCATTCCACATTCCATTCCATTCCTTTCCACATTCCATTCCATTCAATTCCACATTCCATTCCTCGTTCCATTCCATTTCATTCCACTTTCCATTCCACGTTGCTTTCCACATTCCATTCTACATTGA
This sequence comes from Pongo abelii, assembly GCF_028885655.2. Classification (NCBI taxonomy): domain Eukaryota; kingdom Metazoa; phylum Chordata; class Mammalia; order Primates; family Hominidae; genus Pongo; species Pongo abelii. The sequence goes on from NC_071999.2 coordinate 8,531,862, forward strand.
ATTCCAAGTTCCATCCCATTCCATTTCAAATTCCAATCCATTCCATTTCAAATTCTATTCCACATCCCATTCCACATTCCATTCCACATTCCAATCCAATTTCCATTCCATACTTTCATGTTCCATTCCACTTTCCATTCCATTAAATTCCACGTTCCATTCCATATTCCATTGCCCATTCCATTCCACATTCCATTCTTGTTTCCGTCCCAGTTTCAACTCCATGTTCCATTCCATATTCCATTCCATTATATTCCACGTTCCATTTCACATTCCATTCCATTCCATTCCACTTTCCTTTCCAGATTCCATTTCACATTCCATTCCATTACATTCTGCATTCCATTTCACATTCCATTGCGTTCCACTCCACGTTCCAATCAACATTCCATTCCATTCAATTTCACCTTCCATTCTATATTCCATTCCACATTCCATTCCACAATCCATTTCATGTTCCATTCCATGATCCATTCCTCATTCAATTCCATGAGGCATTGCACGTTCCATTCCACTTTCCATTCCATTCCATGCCATAGCACTCCACAAACCCTTCCACATTCCATTCAACATTGCATTCCACCTTCCATTCCACACTCCCTTCCACGTTCCATTCTACTTTCCATTCTACATTCCATTCCAGTCCTTTCCACGTTCATTTCCAGGTTCCATTCCATTCCAATCAACTTTCCATTCCATATTCCATTGAACATCCCATTCCACGTTCCATTCCATGTTCCATTCCACGTTCCATTCCACATTCCATTCCATTCCATTCCAATTTGCCTTCCATATTACATTCCACATTACATTCCACATTATATTCCGTTCCATTACACATTACATTTCACATTCCATTCCACATTCCATTCCACATTCCATTCCATTCTGTTCCACGTTTCATTCCACATTCCATTCTCATTGCATTGCATTTCATTCCATATTGCATTCCACATTCCTTTGCATTCCAATTCAAAATCCATTCCACATTCCATTCCATTACATTGAATTCCACTTTCCATTCCACATTCCATTCCACATTCCATTATGCAATACATTCCAAATTGCATTCCACATTCAATTCCACATTCCTTTCTCATTGCATTGCATTTCTTTCCACTTTCCTTTCCACATTTCATTGCATTCCAATTCACATGCCTTTTCACATTACAGTCCACTCAATTCCATTCTATTCCACATTCCATTCCACATTCCATTCTGCAGTCCATTCCAATCCATTCCAATCAACATTCCATTCCACTCAACATTCCATTCCACATTTCATTTCGTTCCATTCCACATTCCTTTCCACATTCCATTCCATTCCATTCCACATTCCATTCCCTTCCATTCCATTCCACCTTCCATTCCACTTTCCATTAAATTCTATTCCACTTCCCATTCCACATTCCAGTCCACTCCAATCCACATTTCTTTCCACAGTTCATTCCATTCCATTCCACATACCATTACACATTCCATTCCACATTCCATTCCATTCCATTCCACATTCCATTCCATTCCATTCCACGTTCCAGTCCACACTGAATTCCATATTCAATTCCACATTCCATTCCGTTCCTTTGCACTTTCCATTCCACATCCCATGCCACGTTGAATTCCACATTCCTTTCCAAGTTCCATTCCATGTTCCATTCTACGTTTCATTCCATTCCATTTCACGTTCCATTCCACATTCTATTCCACGATCCATTCCACATTCCATTCCACGTTCCATTCCACATTCCATTCAACGTTCCGGTCCACGTTCCATTCCATTCCATTCCACGTTCCCTTTCACGTCCCATTAAATTCACGTCCACGTTCCATTTCACATTCCATTCCATTCCATTCCACATTCCTTTTCACTTTCCATTCCACATTCCATTCCACATTATATTTAAGTCCATTTCACATTCCATTTCCCATTCCATTCCGCATTCCATTCCATTCCATTGCAAATTTCATTCCATTCCACGTTCCCTTCCACATTCCATTCCACTCCCCACTCCACTTTCCTTTCCATTCCATTCCACTTTCCATTAAACATTCCATTCCTTTCCATTCCACTTTCCATTCCACATTCCATTCTACATTCCATTCAACTTTCCATTCCATTCCATTCCACATTCCATTGTACAATCCATTGCATTCCAATCCACATTCCATTCCACTCTGTATTCCATTCCACATTCCATCACATTGCATTCCACATTCCATTGCACATTCCATTCCACATTCTATTCTGTTCCTTTACACATTCAATTCCACGTTACATTCCATTCCATTCCGCATTCCAATCCACATTCCATTCCCCATTCCATGCCGTTCCTTTGCGCATTCCATTGCACATTTCATTCTACAATCCATTCCACATTCCATTCCACATTCCAACCAAATTCCATTCCTTTCCACATTCCATTCCACAATCCAAGTACATTCCATTCCATTCCATTCCACATTCCATTCAATTAGATTCCGTAATCCATTCCATATTGCATTCCATTGCATTTCACACACCATTCCACGTTCCATTCCTCGTTCCACTCCACTTTCCTTTCCACGTTCCATTCCATTCCATTCCACTTTCCATTCCACATTCCATTTCACATTCCATTTCACATTCCATTCCATTCCATTCCACATTCCATTCCATTACTTTCCACATTCCATTCCTGATTGCATTCCATTCCATTCTATTCCACATTCCATTCCACATTCCTTTCCACCTTCCATTCCTCATTCCATTCCATTCCACATTCCATTCTGCAATACATTCCACATTCCATTTCATGTCCCATCCCATTCCACATTCCATTCCATTCCTTTCCACATACCTCTCCATTCAGATTCACATTTAATTCCCCTTCATTGCATTCCACATTCCAATCCATTCCATTCAGATTCATATTTAATTCCTCTTCATTGCATTCCACATTCCAATCCATTCCATTCCACATACATTTCTATTCCATTCCATTTTATTCCACATTCCATTCCATTCCATTCTCTTCTACATTCCATTCCATTCCATTCTATTCCACATTCCATTCCATATCATTCCACATTCCATTCAATTACATTCCAGATTCCATTCCACATTGCTTTCCAGATTCTATTCCACATTCCATTCTCTTCCATTCCACATTCCATCCCATTCCATTCCAGGTTCCATTCCATTCCATTGCACTTTCCATTCCATACTCCCTTCCACATTGAATTCCAAGTTCCATTCTACGTTCCATTCCGTGTTACATTGCGCGTACTATTCCCTACCATTCCAAGTTCCATGGCACATTCCACGCCAATCCATTCCGCGTCACATTGCACATTGCATTCCACACTAAATTCCATTCAGTTACATTCTATTCCACTTTACATTCCACATTCCATTCCACCTTCCATTCCACTTTCCATTCCATTTCATTCCACATTCCATGACACATTTCATTCCATTCCATTCCACATTCCATTCGACATTCCATTTCATATTCCATTCCACATTTCATTCCACATTGCTATTCACATCCCATTCCACATTCCATTATATTCCATTCCACATTCCATTGCATATTCCAATCCATTCCATTCCACATTCCATTCCATTCAATTCCACATTTCTTTGCAAATTCCATTCCATTCCATTCAACTTTCTATTCCACATTCCATTCCATTGCTTTCCACATTCCAATCCTTTCCACATTCCATTACACGTTACATTCCACCTTCCATTCCTTTCCATTTTACGTTCCATTAGACATTGCATTCCACTTTCCATTCCGTTCCTTTCCACATTTCATTCCACACTCTACTCCACATGCCTTTCCACATTCCATTCCGCTCCACTCCACGTTTCATTACACATTCCCTGCTACATTTCATTCCACATTGCAGTCCATTCCATTCCACATTCCATTCCACATTATCTTCCACATTCCATTCCAGGTTCCATTCCATTCCACATTACATTCCATTGTATTCCAGATTCCATTCCATTGCATTTCACATTCTAATCCACATTTCATTCCATTCAATTTCACATTCCATTCCGTTACGTTCCACATTCCTTTCCACATTCCATTCAATATTCCATTCCACTTTCCGTCCCATAAACCATTCCACATTCCTTTGCATTCCATTCCTCATTCCATTCCATTCCATTCCACATTCCATTCCATTTAATTTCACATTCCATTCTGTTCCATTGCACTTTGCTTTCCACTTTCCATTCCACATTTCATTGCACATTCCGTTCCACACTCCATTCCAAATTCCGTTCCACATTCCATTTCACATTCCATTCTGTTCCATTTCACATTCCATTACACATTCCACTCTACATTCCATTCCATTCCATCCCACATTCCATTGGATTCCATTACACATTCCTTTCCACTTTCCATTCCCTTACATTCCACATTCCATTCCATTCCATTCCATGTTCACTTCCACATTCCTTTCTACTTTACATTCCACATTCAATTCCTTTCCATTCCACATTCCATTCGACATTCCATTCCACATTCCATTCGACATTCCATTCCACATTCCATTCCATTAAACATTCCATTCCATTACATTCCACATTACCTTCCACATTCCGTTAAACGTTAAATTCCACATTCCTTTCCTTTCCATTCCATTTTCTTTTGCACTTTCCATTCTGCATTCTTTTCCGCATTACATTCCTTTCCATTCTACATTCCATTCCATATTCCATACTTCATTCCATTTTTCATTCCATTCCACATTCGATTCCACATTCCATTCCACCTTCCAATCCACATTCCATTTCACATTTCACTCTATTCCATTTCACATTCCATTCCACATTCCATTCTTTACAATTTCACATTCCATTCCACATTGCATGCCACATTCTATTCCATTCCATTCCACATTCCATTCAACTTTGCATTCCACAATTCATTCCATTCCATTCCACATTCCATTCCAAATTCCATTCCATTTCCTTACGCATTTCATTCCACCTTCCATTCCATTCCACATTCCATTCCACATATCGGTCCACATTCCAATCCATGTTCCATTCGATGTTCCATTCCATGTTCCATTCCATTCCATTCAACGTTCCATTTCATTCCATTCCACTTTCCATTCCAGATTCCATTCCACTTAGCAAGTCACATTCCATTCCACTTTCCATTTCACTTTCCAATCCATTCCATTCCATTCTAGTCTATTCCATTCCATTACACATTCCATTCCAATCCTCATTCCCTTCCATTACATTCCACTTTGCATTCCGTTTCACATTCCATTCCATTCCATTCCACATTCCCTTCCATTCTATTCCACATTCCAGTCCATATTCCATTCCACATTCCATTCCATTCCATTCAATTCCACCATTCATTACATTCCATTCCACATTGCATTCCATTGCATTCCACATTCCATTCTACTTTCCATTCCACATTCCATTCCACGTTCCATTCCACATTCCATTCTATTCCATTCCACATTCCATTACATACCATTCCACATTCCATTGCATTCAATTTCACTTTCCATTCCATTACATTCCATTCCACATTCCATTCCATTCCATTCCACATTCCATTGCATTCCATTCCGCATTCCATTCCACTCCATTCCATTCTATTCCACCTTCCATTCCATTCCGTTATACTCCACTATACATTCTATTCAATTCCACATTCCTTTCCATTCAATTTCACATTCCATTCCATTACATTGCATTCCACATTCCATTCCATTTCATTCCGCATTCCATTCCGCTCCTTTCCATTCTATTCCACATTCCATTCCTTTCCATTATATTTCACAGTCCATTGCATTCCACTCCATCTTCCATTCCACGTTCCATTCCATTCCATTATATTTCACATTCCATTGCATTCCACTCCATCTTCCATTCCACATTCCATTCCAGATTCCATTCCACATTCCAGTCCTTTACATTCCACATTCCATTCCACAATCCATTCCATTCCATTCAACATTCCATTCCATTCGAATGCATTCCTGTCTGCACTCCATTCCATTCCATTCCTTTCCACATTCCATTCTGTTCCATTGCATTCCTGTTTGCATTCCACTTTATTCCATTCAATTCCACATACCATTCCATTTCATTCCCCATTTCATTCCATTCCAATCCACATTCAGTTCCACTGAATTCCCTGTTCCATTCCACGTTCCATTCCACGTTCTATTCCATGATCCTTTCCAAGTTGCTTTCCACGTTCTATTCTACTTTTCATTCCACATTCCATTCCACGTTCCATCCCATTTCATTCCACATACAATTCCAGATATCATTCCATTCCATTCCACATTTCACTCCATTCCATTCCCTTCAAAATTCTATTCCGCATTCCATTCCATTCCTTTCCAGATTCCATTCCAAAATCCACTCCATTACATCCCACATTCCACTACACATTCCATTAAATTCCATTCTACATTCCATTTCACATTCCATTTCATTCCATTCTATTCCTCATTCGATTCCATTCCATACCACATTCCATTCCACTTTCCATTCCATTCCATTCCACATTCCATTCCATTCCATTCAATTCTATATCACTTTCCATTCCATTCCACTTTCCTTTCCATTCCATTCCATTCCACTTTCTTTTCCATTCCATTCCATCCCATTCCATTCCACTTTCCTTTCCATTCCATTCCATCCCATTCCATACCATTCCAGATTCCATTACATTCCATTACATTCCATTGCATTCCACATTCCATTCCATTTCAATCCACATTCCATTCCATTCTTTTCCATTCCACTTTCCATTCCACATTCCATTACATTCCATTGAACTTTCCATTCCACATTCCGTTCCATTCCATTCCACATTCCATTACCTGTTACATTACATTCTATTTCACATTTCATTCCACTTTCCATTTCACATTCCATTCAACATTACATCCCATTCCTTTTGAACTTCCATTTCAAAATCCACTCTATCCCATTCCACATTTTATTCCTTTCAATTACATTCCATTCCACATTACATTCCATTCAATTCCATTCCACTTTCCATTTCACAATCGATTTCACTCCATTCCACATTCCATTCCATTCCAGTCCACATTCCGTTCCATTTCATTTGATTCCACATTCCATTCCATTCCATTTCAGATTCCATTGCGTTCCACATTCAATTCCATTCCATTCCTTTCCACGTTCCATTCCATGTTCCTTTGCACTTTACCTTCCACGTCCCATTCCACGTTCCACACCATGTTCCATTCTATTCCATTCCAAATTCCATTCCATTCCTTTCCACATTCCATTCCACATTCCATTCCACGTTCCATTCCATTCAATTCCACATTCCATTCCATTCCTTTCCACATTAAATTCCATATTCCATTCCTTTCCATTACACATTCTATTAAACATTCCATTGCATTTCATTCTACATTCCGTTCCAATTTACATTCCATTCCATTCCATTCCTCATTCTATTCTTTTCCATTCCACATTCCATTCTATAATCCATTGCATTACATTCCATTCCTACTTCTATTCCATTCCCTCCCACATTCCATTTCACCTTCCGTTCCATTCCATCTTCCGTTCCATTCCATTCAAGTCCACATTCCATTCCACTCCATTTCATTCCACGTTCATCTTCCACATTCCATTCCATTCCATTGCACATTCCATTCCACATTCCATTCCATTTCATTCTGCATTCAATTCCACATTCCATTCCATTTTATTCCACGTTCCATTCCACTTTCCATTCCACTTACCATTCCACATTCTATCTCATTCCATTCCACATTCCACTCCACATTCCATTCATTCCTATTCCACATTTCTTTCCTTTCCATTCTATTCCACTCCACATTTCATTCCATTCCAATCCATTCCACAATCCATTTCACAATTGATTATATTCCATTACACATTACATTCCTTTCCATTGCAGTCCAAATTCCATTCCATTCCATTCCATTGCATTCCACACTCGATTCCATTCCATTCTGTTCCATTCCATTCAACATTCCAGGCCATTCCTTTCCACAGTCTGTTCCATTACATTCCACATTCCATTCCATTCATTTCCTCATTCCATTCCATTCCATTCAACACTCCAATCCTTTCCATTTCACATTCCATTCCTTTCCATTCCACATTCCACAATCCATTCCATTCCACATTCCATTCCACATTCCATTAAATATTCCATCCCTCTTTCCATTCAATGTTGCATTCCTCATTCCATTTCACGTTCCATTCCACATTCCATTACATTCAAGTCCACATTCCATTACATTCCCTTCCACATTCCATTGAATTCCTTTTCATTCAACTTCCATTCCATTCCATTCCATTCCACGTTCCATTCCTTTCCATTCCACGTTCCATTCCATTCCACTTTTCATTCCATTCCATTCCACTTTCCATTCCACATTCCACTCCATTCCATTCAATTCCTTTCCATTCCAAATTCTGTTCCATTCCATTCCATTGTATATTTAATTCCATTTCATTCCATTTCATTCCACATTCCATTCAACATTCCATTCCATATCACTCCACATTCCTTTCCATTCCATTCCATTCCATTACAAATTCCGTTCCATTCCCCTCCACTTTCCATTCCATTCCACATTCCTTTGCACATTCCACTCCATTTCATTCCAGATTCCATTCCACATTCCATTCCTTTCCATTTCACATTGTATTCTCTTCCATTCCACATTCCTTTCCATTTCATTCGACTTTCCTTTCCAAATTCCATTCCATTCTATTGCACATTCCATTCCACATTCCTTTCCATTCGATTCCACAATTCATTTCATTCCATTCCACATTCAATCCCAGTCCACATTCCTTTCCGCATTCCATTCAAATCTATTCCTCATTCCATTCCATTCCATTACACTTTCCATTCCTCATTCCAGTCCATTCCATTCCACATTCCATTCCACATTCCATTCCATTCCATTCGACATTCCATTCCACATTCAATTATATTCCATTGCAGATTCCATTCCAAATTCCATTCTATATTATGTGTGAAATGGAATGTAATGGAAAGTGCAATGGAATGTGGAAAGGAATGGAATTGAATGTGGTAGGGAATGGAATGCAATGTGCAATGGAACGGAATGGAATGGAATGTGGAATGGATTGGAATGCAATGTGGAATGGAATGCAATGGATTGTGGAATGGAATGGAATTTAACGTGGAATGGAATCAAAAGTCGAATGAAATGGAATGGAGTTTGGAATGGAATTGGAATGTAGAAAGGAATGTGGAATGGAATGTGGAATGGAATGGAATCGAATGTGGAATGGAAAGTTGGATGGAATGGAATGGAAATTGGAATTCAACGGAATTTGGGATGGAATGGAATGTGGAATGGAACATGGAATGGAATGGAATGGAACACGGAATGGAATAAAATAGAACATGGAATGGAAATTAATGGAATGTGGAATGGAATGCAATGGAATGCAATGTGGAATGCTACGGAATATGATGTGGAATGGAAAGAGGAATGGAATACAAGGCAATATGGAATGGAATAGATTGGAATGTGGAATGGAATGGAATGGGGAAAGGAACGTGGAATGGCATGGAATGGTACGCAGAATGGAATGTTATGGAACGTGGAATTGAATGGAATGGATGGTAGAATGGAATGGAATGAAAGGTGGAATTGAATGAAATTGAATGTGGAATGGAATGTGGAATGGAATGCAATGGAAAGTGGAATGGAACGTGAAATGGAACATGGATTTCAGTGTGGAATGTAGGATGGAATGGAATGGAATGGGGAATGGAATGGATTGCAATGTGGAATGCAATGGAAGGGAATGTGGAATGGAATGAGTAATGGAATGGAAAGTGGGAAAGAATGCATTGTGAAAAGGAATGGAATGCAATGTGGATTGGAATATAATGGAATGAAGAAAGGAAAGTAATGGAATGTGGAATGGAATGGAATGGAATGGAATACGGACAGAAATGGAAAGGAATGGAAAGTGGAAAGGAACGTGGAATGGAACGGAATGGAATGTCAAATGGAAAGTGTAATGGATTGGAATACAATGTGGAATGGTATGTTTAATGGAATGGAATGGAATGTTGAATGAAAGGCACAATGTAAAGTGGAAAGTAACGTGGAATGGAACGCGGAATGGAACATGGAAAGAAATGTGGAATGGAACATGGAATGGAACATGGAATGGAATATGAAGTGGAATGGAATCGAATAGAATGTGCAATGCAATCTGGAATAGCATGGAATGGAATGGAATGTGGAATAGAATGGTATGGAATAGAACATCGAATGGAACGTGGAAAGGAGCGTGGAATGGAACGCGGAATGGAAACTTGGAATGGAATGGAATGGAAAGTGGAATAGAATGTAATGGAATGTTGAATGGAAAGGATAGGAAGATGTTATGCAATTGAATGGAATGTGGAATGGAATGGATTGGAATGGAATGGAATGCGGACTGGAATAGAATGGAATGGAATGGAATGTGGAAGAGAATGGAAAACGCAATGTAACCCAATGGAATGTGGAATGGAATGAAATGTGGTCTGGAGTGCAATGGCATCAAATGGAATGTGGAATGAAATGGAATTGAATGTTGAATGAAATGTGGAATGACATGGAATAGAATATGGAATGGAAGGGAATGGAATGCAATGGAATGTGGAATGCATTGTGAAATGAAATGGAATGGAATGTGGAATGGAATGGAATGATATATGGAATGGAAGGTGGAATGGAATGCAATGGAATGTGAAATGGAATGGAATGGAATGGAATGGAATGGAAAGGAATGTGGATTGGAATGGAATAGGATGTGAAATGGAATGGAACGGAAGGTGGAATGGTATGTAAGAGTGGAAAGTGGAATGGAATGGAATGTGGAATGAACTATAGAATGAAAGGAGGAATGGAATGTGGAATGGAATGCGGAATGGAACTTGGAATGGAATAGAATGGAACCTGGAATGGATAGTGAAATGGAATGTAATGGAAAGTGTAATGGAATGTGGAGTTGGTCATGGAATGGAACGTGGAATGGAATGGAATGGAATGTGGAATTCAATGTGGAATGGAATGGAATGGACTGTGGAACGGATGTGCAATGGAATTGAATGGAATGTGGATTGGAATGGAGTGGAATGTAGAATGGAATGGAATGGAAAAATTGAATGGAATGTGAGCACGAATGCAATGGAATTTGGAATGGAATGTGGAATCGAAAGTGGAATGGAATGGAAAGGAACGAAATGGTATGTGGAATGGAACGTAATGGTATGTGGAATGGAATGTGGAATGGAAAGTGGAATAGATACTGGAATGGAATGGAATGGAATGGAATGTTGAATGCAATGAGGAATGGAATGTGGAATGGAATGTTGAATGGAATGGAATAGAATGTGGAATGGAATGTGGAAGGGAATTTGGAATGGAATGTGCAATGGAATGGAATGGAATGTGGAATGGAACGTGGAATGAAACATGGAAGGGAACGTGGAAAGGAACGTGGAAAGGAAAGTGAAATGGAACGTGGAATGGAATGTTGAATGGAATCTGGAATGCAATGGAATGAAATGGAAGATGGAATGGAACGTGGAATGAAATGTAGTGGAATGGAACGTGGAATGCAAACTGGAATACAACGCGGAATGGAATGTGGAATGGAACATGGATTGGAATGGAATGGAACGTGGAATGGAATGGAATGGAACATGGAATGGAATGTGCAATGAAATATGGAATGGAATGTTAAATGGAATGTGGAATGGAATGAGGAATGGAAAGGAATGGAATGTGGAATGAAATGGAAAGGAATGGAATGGAATTTGGAGAGGAAATGAATGGAATGGAATGTGGAATGAAATGGAATGGTATGGTATGGAATGTGGAATGGAATGGAATGGAATGTGGAATGAAACGTGGAATGGAAAGTGCAATGGAATGTGGACAGTAACGTGGAATGGAATGTGGAGTGGAATGGAATGGAATGCAGAAAAGAATGGAATGGAATGTGGAATGGAAAGGAATGGAATGTGGAATGGAATGGAATGGTATGGAAGATACGATAGAAATAAAATGAATGGAATGGGATGAGGAATGAAATGGAATGGATTGTGGAATGGAAAGGAATGGAACGGAATTTGGAACGGAATGGAATGGAATGGAGTGGAATGCGGAATGGAATGGAGTGGAATGCGGAATGGAATGGAATGGAAGGGAATGGAATGTGGCATTCAATGGAGTGGAGTGTGAAATGGAATGGAATGGAATGTGGAATGCAATGGAGGGGAATGGAAAGGATTTCAATACTGAGTGGAGTGGAATTCAAGGCAGAATGGAATGGAATGTGGAATGCAATGGAGTGGAATGGAAAGGATTTGAATATTGAATGGAATGGAATTCAATGCAGATTGGAATGGAATGGAATGCGGAATGGAATGGAATGGAATGCGGAATGGAATGGAATGGAATGGAATGTGAAATGGAATGGAATGGAATGTGGAATAGAATGGAGTGGAATATGGAATGAAATGGAATGGAACGTGCAAAGGAAAGTGGAATGGAATTCGGAATGAAATGGAAAGGAATCGAATGTGGAATTGCATTGATAGGAATGTGGAATTGAATGGAATGGAATGTAGAATGGAATGGAAAGGGAAGTGCAATGGAATGTGAAATGGAATGTGGATTGGAATGTGGAATAGATTGGAACGGAAAGTGGAATGGAACGAAATGGAATGTGGAGTAGAATGGAATGGAATGGAATGTGGAACGGAATGTGGAAAGGAATGGAATGGAATATGAAATGTAATGTGGAGTGGAATGGAATGGAATGTGGAATGGAGTGTGCAATGGAATGGAATGGAATGTGGAATGAAATGGAGTGGAACGTGGAGTGGAATGTGGAATGCAACGTGGAATGGAACGTGGAATGGAACGTGGAATGGAAAGTGCAATGGCAGGTGGAAATGAAAGTGGAAAGGATTGTGGAATGAAACGTGGAATGGAATGTGGTGTGGAATGGAATTGAATGTGGAATGGAATGTGGAATGCAATGTGGAATGGAATGGATTGGAATGTGGAATGGAATGTGGAATGGAATGTGGAATGGAATGTAATGCAATGTGGAATCCATTGGAATTGAATTGTATTGAATGTGGAATGGAATGGAAAAGAACCTAGAATGGAATGTGGAATGGAACGGAATTGAACGTGAAATGGAACGTGGAAAGGAACGTGGACTGGAACGTGGAATGGAACGTGGAAAGGAATGGAAGGGAATGTGGATTGGAAGGTAATGGAAAGCGGAATGGAATGTGTAATGGAATGGAATGGAATGGAATGTGAAACAGAATGGAACGGAATGTGGAATGGAAAGCAATGGAATGTGAAATGTAATGGTATGGAAAGTGGAATGGAATGGAATTGAAGGAAATGTTGAATGGAAAGGAGTGGTATGTGGAATGGAATGAAAAGGAATGTGGTGTGGAAATGAAAGGAATGTGGAATGGAATAGTATGTAGTGGAATGTGGACTGGAATGGGACAGAATGGAATGGAATGTGGAACGGAATGAAATAGAATGGAATGTGGAATGGAAAGTGGAATGGAATGTGACAAGGAATGTAGAATGGAATGTGGAATTGAATGAAATGGAACGTGGGATGGAACGGGATGGAACATGGAATGGAATGGACAGGGACGTGGAATGGAAGGAGGAATGGAACGTGAAATGGAATGTGCAATGGAATGCGGAATGGAACGTGAAATGGAATTGAAAGGAACGTGGAATGGAAAGGAATGGAAAGTGTAAAGGAATGTGGAACGGATCGTGGAATGAAAAGTGGAATAGAATGGAATGGAACGTGGAATATAACGTGGAATGGAATGGAATGCGATGTGGAATGGAATGTGCAATGGATTGGAATGGAATGTGGAATGGAATGTGGAATGGAATGTGGAATGGAACGCGGAATTGGTATGGAATGGAACGTGGAATCGAACGTGGAATGGAATGTGGAATGGAAATTTTAATGGAAAGTGCAATGGAGTGTGGAAAGAGACTTGGATTGGAATGGAATGGAACATGGAATGGAACATGGAATGGAATGTGGAATGGAAAGAGGAATGGAATGTGGACTGGTAATTGGAAGGGAAAGTGGAATGGAATGGAATGGAATGTGGAATGCAACGTGAAATGGAACGGAATGGAACGTGAAGTGGAACGTGGAATGCATCGTGGAAGGGAACATGGATTGGAATGAAATGTGGAATGGAATTGAATGGTATGTGGATTGCAATGTGAAATGGAAACTGGAATGGAATGCTGAATGAATTGCGGCATGAAATGTAATGGTATAAAATATGGAATGGAATGGAATGGAATGTGGAATGGAACGTGGAATGTAATGGAATAGAACGTGGAATGGAATATGGAATGGAATGGAATAGAACATGTAATGGAAGTTGGAATAGAATGTGGAAAGGAATGTGGAATGGAACGTGCAAACGAACGTCGAATGGAATGGAAAGGAACTTGTAATGGAATGTAAAATGGAATGGAATAGAACGTGGAATGGAATGTAGAATGGAAAGTGGAATGTTACGGAATGGAATGTGGAATGAAATGTGCAATGGAATGGAAAGGAATGTGGAACGGAATGTGGAATGGAATGTTGAATGGAATGATTAATGGAATATGGAATTGAAAGGAATGTGGAATGGGATGTGAAATGGAATGTGGAATGGAACGGAAGTAATGTGGAATTGAATGCGGAAAGGAAACTGGAACGGAATGGAATAGAATAGGGCAAGTAACGTTTAATGGAATGGAATGGAACGTGGAATGGAAAGTGGAATGGAACGGGTAATGCAATGTGGAATAGAAAGGGGAGTGGAATGGAAAGGAATGTGGAATGGAATGGAATGCAATATGGAATGAAATGTGGAATAGAATGTGGAATGGATTGTGGAATGGAACGGAATGGAATGTGGAATGGAATAAGGAGTGGAGAGTGGAAGCGAATGTGGAATGGAATGAAATGCATAGTGGAGTGGAATTTGTAATGGAATTGTGGAATGGAACGTGAAATGAAATCGAATGGAATGTGGAGCAGAACATGGAATGGAATGGAATGGAATAGGACAGGGAATGGAACGTGGAATGGAAAGTGTAATGGAATGGAATGCAACGTTGAAAGGAATCTGCACTGGAAAGCGGAAAGGATTGGAATGTGGAAAGGAATGGAATGGAATGTGGAATAGAATGAAATGGAAAGTGGAATTGAATGGAGAATGGAATGTGTAATGGAACGTATAATGGCATGGAACGCAACGTGGAATGGAACGTGGAATGGAAAGTGGAATGGAATATGTAATGGAATGTGCAATGCATTGTGGAATGGAACGTGTAATGGAACAACGAATTGAATGGATGGAACGTGGAGTGGAACATGGAACGTAATGTGGAATGTAATGTGGAATGGAACATGGAATGGAATGTAATGGAATGTGAAATGGAACGTGAAATGGAATGGAATGGAATGTGGAATAGAATGAGGAATGGAACTTAATGGAACGTGGAAAGGATCATGGAATGGAACGTGGAATGGAAGGTAGAATGGAAGGGAATGGAATGTGGAATGAAAGGGAATGGAATGTGGAATGGAATGTGGAATGGAATGTAATCGAATGGAATGTGGAAAGGAATGGAATGTAATGAGTAATGGAAAGAATGGAATTTGGAATGGAATAAAATGGTATGGAATGTAGAATGGAATGGAATAGAATGTGGAATGGAATGGAATTTAGTGTGGAAAGCAAAGGAATGGAATGTGCATTGGAAAGGAATAGAACGTCGAATTGAATGGAATGGAATAGAATGGAATGTGAAATGGAATGTGGAATTGAATGTGAAATGGAATGTGGAATGGAATGTGGAATGGAGTAAAATGGAACGTGGAAAAGAATGGAATGGAATGTGGAGTGGAATGGAATGGAAGCTGGAATGGAACGAGGAATAGAACTTGGAATGGAATGTCGAATGGAATGTGGAAATAATGTAGAATGGAACGGAATGGATTGTGGAATAGAATTTAATGGAATGCAGAATGGAATGTGGAATGGAAAGGAATGGAATGTGAACCGGAATGTGGAATGGAATCGACTGTGCAGTGGAATTTAATTTAATGCTATGGAATAGGGATTGGAATGGAATGTAAAGTGCAGTGGAATCTGGAAAGGAATAGAATGGAACGTCGAATGGAACGCGGAATTGAATGTGGAAAGGAACGCGGAATGGAACGTGGAATGGAAAGTGGAATGAAATGTCGAATGGAATGTAATGGAATGTGGAATGGACGGGAAAGTAATGTGTAATGGAATGTGGAATGGAAGTAATTGTAATGGGTAATGGAATGTGGAATGGAATAGAACGAAATGTAATGGAAAGTGGAATGAAATGGAATGGAATGTGTAATGGAAAGGAATGGAAAGTGGAATGGAATGTAATGATATGGAATGTGGAATGGAACTGAGTGGAATGGAATGGAATGTGGAATATAATGGGATGAAATGTGGAATGCAATGTGAAACGGAATATGGAATGGAACGTCGAATGGAATGTGGAATGTAATGTGGAATTTAAAGGAATGGAATGGGGATTGGAATGTGGAATTGAATGGGGAATGGAATGAGGAATGGACTGGAATGGAATATGAAATCGGATGGAATGGAATGCTGAATGGAATGGAATGGAACAGAATGTGGAACGGATTGTGAAATGGAAGGTAGAGTGCAATGGAATAGAATGTGGAATGGAATGTGCAATGGAATGGAATGGAATGTGGAATGGAAAGTGGAATTGAATGTGGAATGGAATGTGGAATGGAACGTGGAATGGAACGCAGATTGGAAAGGAATGGAACCTGGAATGGAATGTGGAATGGAATGGAATGGAATGTGTAATGGATCATGGAGTGGAGTGGAATGGAATGTGGAATGGAATGAAATGGAATGTGGAATGGTATCTGGAATGGAATGGAATGGAATGGAATGTACTGGAATGTGGAATGGAATTGAATAGAAAGTGGAATGGAATTTTGAAAGGAATTGAATGTAATGGAATGGATTGTGGAATTGAAGATGGAATGGAATGGAATGGAATGTGGAATGGAATGTGGAATGGAATGTGGACTGGAATGGAATGGAATGGAATGTGGATTGGAATGTGGAATTGAATGGAGTGGAATGGAATGTGGAATTAAATGGAATGGAATGTGGAATAGAATGTGGAATGGAATGGAATGGACTGTGAAATGGAATGGAATGGAATGTGGAAATAAATGGAATGGAAACTGGAATGGAATCGAATGGAATAAGGAATGGAATGGAATGGAACTGAATGGAATGTGGAATGGTATGGAATGGAATGGAGTGGAATTTGGAATGGAATGGAATGGTATGTGGAATGGAATGGAATCTGGAATTGAAGATGAGATGGAGTGGAATGGAATGTGGAAAGGAATGTGGAAAGGAGTAGAGTGAAATGAGGAATGGAAGGTGGAATTGAATGGAATGGAATGTGGATTGGAATGGAATAAATCGTGGAATGGAACATGGAATGGAACATGGAATGGAACGTTGAAAGGAAGGTGGAATGGAATGGAATGGATTGTGGAATGTAATGGAATGCAAGGTGGAATGGAATGTGGAATGGAACGTGGATTGGGATGTGGAATGGAATGTGGAATGGAATGTAATGGAATGTGGAATGGAATGGAATGGAACGTGGAAAGGAATGGAATTTAATGTGGAATGGAATGGAATGGAATGGAACGTGGAAAGGAATGGAATTTAATGTGGAATGGAACGGAATGGAACATGGAATGGAAAAGAATGGAATGTGGAATGCAATGGAATGGTATGGAATGTTGAATGGAATGGAATTGAAAGGAAAGGAAAGTTTAATGGATTGGAATGGAATGCGGAATGGGATAGAATGGAATGTGGAAAGGAATGTGGAACGGAATGTGGAATGGAATGGAATGGAATCTGGAATGGAATGTGGGATGGAATGTGGAATGGAATGTGGAATGGAATGTGGAATGGAAAGAAATGTGGAATGGAATGTGGAATGGAATGTGAAATGCAATGTGGAATAGAATGGAATGGAATGTGGAATGGCACATAGAATGGAATGGAATGAAACGTGGAATGGAATGTAGGATGGAATGTGGAGTGGAATGTGGAATGGAATGTGGAATGGAATGGGAAATAGAATGGAATGGAAGGTGGATTGGAATGTGGAAAGCAATGTGAAATCGAATGGAATGGAATGTGCAATGGAATGTGGAATGGAATGTGGAATGAAATATGGAATGGAATGTGGAATGGAATCTCAAATTTAATGGAATGGAATGTGGAATGGAATGTGGAAAGGACTGTGGAATAGAATGGAATGGAATGTGGAATGGAATGTAGTGGGTTGTGGAATGCAATGTGGAAAGGAATTTAATGGAATGTGGAGTGGAATGAGGAATGGAATGTGGAAAGGAACGTGGAATGGAACGGAATGGAATGTGCAAAGGAATGTGGAATGGAGTGTGTATTGGAATGTGAAATGGAACGAAAAGGAATGTGGAATGTAATGTGGAATGGAATGTGAAATGGACGGAATGGATCGTGGATGGGAATGTGGAATGGATTGTAGCATGGAACGTGAAATGGAATGGAATTGACTGTGGAATTAAACGTGGAGAGAAATGGAATGGGACGTGCAATGGAACATGAAATGGAAACAAATGGAACTTTAAATGCAATGTGGAATGGAATGTGGAAAGGAATGGAATGGAATGTGGAATCGAATGTGAAATGGAATGTTGAATGGAATGTGGAATTGCATGGAACTGAATGTGGAATGGAATGAAATGGAATGTGGAATGGAAAGGAATGGAATGTGGAGTGCTATATCGAATGCAATGTGGAATGGAATGTAATGGAATGTGGAATGGAATGGAATGCAATGTGGAATGGCTGGGAATAATATGGAATGTGGAATGAAATGGAATGGAATGGGGAATGGAATGTGGAATTGAATGTGGAATGGAAAGTGGAATGGAATGGACTGTAATGCAATGTGGAATGGAATGTTTCATGCAATGAAATGGAACGTGGAATGGAATGTATTGGAATGTGGAACGGAATGGAACGTAGAATGGAAAGGAATGCAATGTGGATTGGAATAGAATGCAATGTGGAATGAAATGTGAAATTGAATGTATAATGGAATGTGGAATGGAATGAAATGGATCATGGAAGGGAATGAAAGGGAACGTGGAATGGAAAGGAATGGGAAGTGGAATGGAATGTGGAATGGAACGTGGAATGGAATGTGCAATGGAATGCTTAATGGAACGAGGAATGGAATGGAATGGAACGTGTAAAGGAATGTGAATTGAAATGTGGAATCGAACATGGAATGGAACGTGGAATGGAATGGATTGCAACCTGGAATGGAACTTGGAAAGGAACGTGGACAGGAACGTGGAATGTAACGTGGAATGGAAAGGAATGGAATGTGGAATGAAAGGAAATGGAATGGAATGTGGAATGGAATGTGGAACGGAATGTGGAATGGAATGTGGAATGGAATGTGGAATGGAATGTGGAAAGGAATGTGGAACGGAGGGGAATTGAATAAGAAAAGTAATGGATTGGAATGTGGAATGGAATGTGGGTTGGAATGTGTAATGGACGGTGGAATGGAATGTGGAAACGAATGTGGAAGGGAACGGAATGGAGTGTGAAATGGAATGGATTGGAATGTGGAACGGAATGAAATGGAATGTGGAATTGAAAGTGGAATGAAATGGAATCAAGTGTGGAATGGAATGGAACGGAATATAGAATTGAATGTGGGACAGAATGTGGAAAGGAATGTGGAATGGAATGTGGGATTGAACGGAATGGTATGTGAAATGGAATGGAATGGAAAGTGGAATGGGATGTGGAAAGGAATGGAATGGGATATGGAATGGGATGTGGAAATGAATGTGGAATGGAAAGGAATGGAATGTGAAATTGAATGTGGAATGTAGTGTGGAATGTAATGTGGAATGGACAGTGAAATGGAATGTGAAATGGAATGGAATGTAATGTGGAATGCAATGTGAAATGGAAAGGAAAGTAAAGTGGAATGGAATGAAATGGGACGTGGTATGGAACGTGGAATGAAACGTGGACAAGAACATGGAATGTAGCATGGAATGGAATGGAATGGAATGTGGAATAGAATGTAAAGGAACGTGGAAAGGAAAGTGGATTGGAATGGAATGGAATGTGGAATGTTATGAAATGGAATGTGGAATGGAATGGGGAATGGAATCTGGAAAGGTTTGTGGAATGGAAAGTAATGGAATGTGTAATGGAATGTGGAATGGCGTGTGCAATTGAATGTGGAATGTATTGTGGAATGGAATGTGAAATGGAATCTGGAATGGAATGGAATGGAATGTGGAATGATTGCGGAATTGAATGTGAAGTGGAATCTGGAATGGAATTGAATGGAATGTTGAATGGACGTGGAATTTAATCTGGAAAGGAATGTGGAATGGAACGGAATGGAATGTGCAATGGAATGTGTAATGGCATGTGGAAAGGAATGTGGAATGGAACGGAATAGAATGTGGAATGGAATGTGGAATGGAGTGTGGAATGGAATGGGGAATGGACGGAATAGAATGTGGAATAGAATGTGGAATGTAATGTAGGATGGAACGTGAAATTGAATGTAACTCACTGTGGAATTGAATGTGAAATGAAATGGAATAGGACGTGGAATGGAAAGGGCAATGCAACGTGGAATGGAGAGGAATGAAACGTTAAATGTAATGTGGAATGGAATGTGGAAAGGAATGGAATGGAATGTGGAATGGAATGTGAAATGGAATGTGCAATGGAATGGAATGTGGAATGGAATGGTATGGAATGTGGAATGGAATGTGGAACGGAATGTGGAATGGAATGTCCAATGAATGTGGAATGGAACAGAATGGAATGTGAAATGGAAAGTGGAAAGGAATGGATTGGAATGTGGAATGAATGTGGAATGGAATGGAATGGAATGTGAAACGGAATGAGGAATGGAATGGAATGTGGAATGGGATGTGAAAAGGAATGTGGAACGGAATGTGGAAAGGAATGTGGAAAGGAAGTTGGAATATAACGGGATGGAATGTGAAATGCAATGGAACGAAATGTGGAATGGAATGTGGAATGGATTGAAATGGAATGTGGAATGGAATGTGGAAAGGAATGTGGAATGGTACGGAAAGGATTGTGGAATGGAATGTGGAATGGAGTGTGGATTGGAATGTGGAATGGAATGTGGAAAGCAATGAGGAAAGGAATGTGAAAGGAATGTGGAATGGAACGAAATGGAATGTGGAATGGAATGTGGAATGGATTGTGGAATGGAATGTGTAATGGAACGGAATGCAATATGAAATGGAATGTGTAATGGAATGTCAAATATAATGCAATGGAATGTGTAATTTTATGTCGAATGGAATGGAAGGGAACGTGGAATGGAATGTAGGATGGACTGTGGAATGACATGTGGAATGGAAAGTAAACGAATGTGCAAAGGACTATGGAATGGAATGTGGAATGGAATGTGGAATGGAACGCAATGGATTGTGGAATGGAATGTGGAAGGGAACGTGCAACGGAATGAAATGGAACGTGGAATTGAATGGAATAGAATGTGGAATGGAATGGAATGGAACGAGGAATGGAAAGTGGAATAGAACGTGGAATGGAAGGTTGAATGGAACGGGGAATGGAAATGAAAGGAATGTGCAATGGAATGTGGAAAGGAATTGAAAGGAATGTGCCAAGAAATAGGGAATGGAATGTGGAATGAAATGTGGAACGGAACGCAGTGGAATGTGGAATGGAATGTGGAATGGACTGTGGAATGGAACGTGGAATGAAAAGGGGAATGGAATGGAATGGAAAGCGGAATGGAATGTGGAAATGAACGTAGAATGGAAAGTGGAATGTAATGTGAAATGGAATGGAAAGGAATGTGGAATGGAATGTAGAATGCAAAATGGAATGGAATGGAATGGAATGGAACCAGAAACGGAATGTGCAATGGAATGTGAAATGAAACGTGGAATGGAATGTGGAATGGAATGAAATGGAGCTTGGAATGGAACGTTGAATGGAATGTGGAATCGAATGGATTGGAATGTAGAATGGAATATGGAATGTAATGGAATGGAATGTGGAATGGAATGTGCAATGGAATGGAATGGAATGCGCAAAGGAATGTAGAATGCAATGCGGAATGGAATGCAATGCCATTTCAAATGGAATGTGGAATGTAATGTGAAATGGAATATGGAAAGAAATGTGGAATGGAATGTAATGGAACGTGGAATTGAATGAAATCGAATGGAACATAGAATTTAACATGGAATGGAACGTGGAAAGGAAATTGGAATGCAATGGAATGAAATGTGGAAAGGAATTTTGAATGGAATGTAGAATGGAATGGAATGGAATGGAATGGAATGGAAAGTGGAACGGAATGTGGAATGGAATGTTTAACGGAACATGGAATGGAATGTAATGGAACGTGGAATGGAACGTGCAATGGTGCGTGGAATAAAACGTGGAATTTAATGAGGAATGGAATGGAAAGGAATTTGGAATGGAATGTGGAATGGAATGTGAAATGCAATAAGGAATTGAATGCAATGCAATGTGGAACGGAACGTGGAATTGAATGGAATGGAACGTGGAATGGAACATGCAATGGAATGGAATGAAACGTGGAATGGAAAGTGGAATGGAATGGAATGGAATTTGGAATGGAATGTGAAATTGAATGGAATGGAATGTGCAATGGAATCTGGAATGGAATGTAATGGAATGTGGAATGGAACAAAAAGGAATGTGGAATAGAAAGTTTAATGGAATGGAATGGAATGTGCAACGGAACATGGAATGGAATGGAGTGGAACGTGGAATGGAATTTTGAAGGGAAATTGGAGTGGAACGTGGAATGGAATCTGGAATGCAACCTGGAATGAAATGTGGAATGGAAAGTGGAATGGAATGAAATTGAATGAGGAATGGAATGTGGAATAGGATGTGGAATGGAACAGAATGGAACGGAATGGATTGTGGAATGGAATGTGGAATGGAATGTGGAATGGAAAGTGGAATGTAATGGAATGGAACTTGTAATGGAAAGTGGAATGGAACGTGAAATGGAATGTGGCACGGAATGTGGAATGGCACAGGCAATGGAATGTGGAATGCAACGTGTAATGTAACGGAATGGAAAGTGGAATGGAATGTAATGGAATGGAATGGAACGTGGAATGGAACGTGGAATGGAATGTGGAATGGAATGTCGAATATAATGGTATGTGGAATGGAATGGAGTGGAATGCAATAAATGAATGGAATGGAAAGAGCAATTGAATGGAATGGAATGTGTAATGGAATCGAATGTGGAATGGCGTGGCATGGAATGGAATGTGGAATGGAATGGAATAGAATACAGTGGAATGGTATGTGGAATGGAATGGAATGTGGAATGGAATAGAATGTGGAATGGAATGAAATTGAATGGAATGAAATGGAATGGAATGTGCAATGGAATGTAATGGAATGTGGAATGGAATGGAATGTGTAATGGAATGTGGAATGGAATGGAAGGTGCAATGGAACGTGCAATGTAACGGAATGGAATGTGCAGTGGAATGGAATGGAATGTGCAAAGGAATGTGGAACGGAACGTGGAAGTTTATGAAGTGGTATGTCAAAGGGAAAGAGGTATGGAATGTGAAATGGAATGTAGAAAGAAATGTCGAATATAATGGAATGGAACGTAGAAAGGAATGGAATGGAACGTTTAATGGATCGTGGAATGGAACGTGGAAAGGAATGTGGTATGGAATGCAATGGAATGTGGAATGGAATGTGGAATGGAATGGAATGGAATGGAATGGAAAGGATTGTGGAATGTAATGTGAAATGGAACCTTGTATAGAATGGAGTATAATGTGGAATGGAACGTGGAATTTAACTGACTATACCTTGGAATGGAACGTAGAATGGAATGTTGAAAGGAATGTGGAATGGAATGGAATGGAATGTGGAATGGAATGGAATGGAATTGACTGGAGTGTGGAATGGAATGCAGTGAAATGTGGAATGGAATAGAATGTGGAATGGAATGAAATGGAATGCATTGCAGAATGGAATAGAATGTTGAATGGAATGAAGTGGAACGGAACGTTTAACGGAATGGAATGGAATGGAATGTGGAATATAATGGAATGGAATGGAACTGAACGGAATTTGCAATTGAATGGAGTGGGAAGTGGAATGGAATAGAATGGTGAATGCAAAGAAATGGAATGGAATGTGGAATGGAATGGAATGGAATGTGGAACTGAATGAAATTGAATATGGAATGGAGTGGAAAATAATGGAATCTGGAATGGAATGTGGAATGGAATGGGATGGAATGGAATGGAAAGTGGAATGGAATGGAATCTAAATTGGACAGGAATGTGGAATGCAATGTGTACTGCAGTGTGTAAAGGAATGGAATGGAATGTGGAATGGAACTGAATTGAATGTGGAATGGAAATTGGAATGGAATGGAATGCCAAGTGAAATGGCATGTGAAATGGAAACTGGAATGGAACGTGGAAAGGTACGTGGAATGGATTAGAATGGAATGAGATATGCAACGGAAAGAAATGTGGAATGGAATAGAATGGAATGTCCAATGCAATGTGGAATGGAATGGAATTGAAGGCGGAATGGAATGTGGAAAGGAATGCAAAGGAATGTGAAATGGAAAGAAATGGAATGTGGAATGGAATGTGGAATGGAATGGAATGTAATTGAATTTGAAATGGAATGAAATGGAATGTGGAATGGAATGTGCAAAGGAATGGAATAGAGTGGAATGGGGATTGGAATGTGGAATGGAATAGAATCTAATGTGGAATGAAATGGAATGGAATGGTTTGCCATGTGGAATGGAATGTGGAATGAATTGGAATGGAATGAAATTGAAAGTGGAATGGAATGGAATGCAATGTGGAATGGAATGGGAATGGAATGGAATGGAATGTGGAATTGAATGGAGTGGAATGTGGAATGGAAGGGAATGGAATGTGAAATGGAAATGACTGGAACGTGGAATTCAATGGAATGGAATGAAATGCAATGTGCAAATGAATAGAATTGAACAGGGAATGGAATGTGGAATGGAATGAAATGGAATGTGCAATTGAATGGAATTGAACGGGGAATAGAATGTAGAATGGAATGGAATGGATTGTGGCATAGAACCGAATGGAAGTGAATGTGTAATGGAATGTGGAATGGAATGTAGAATGGAATTGAATGGAATGTGGAATGGAATAGAGCTTGGAATGGAATGGAATGGAATGTGGATTGGAATGGAATGGAATGGAATTTGGAATGGAATGGAATGGAAGGGAATGTGGAATGTAACGGAAGGGAATGTGGAATGCAATGGAATGGAATGGAACTTGGAATTGAATGGAATGGAAGGGAATGTTGAATGCAATGGAAGGGAATGTTGAATGCAATGGAATTGAATGGAACGTGGAATTGAATGGAATTGAATGGGGAAAGGAATGAGTAATGGAAAGTGGAATTGAATGTGGAATGGAATGGAATGGAAGGGAAAGGAATGTGGAATAGAATGGAATGGAACGGAATGTGTAATGGAATGTTGAATGGAATGTGGAATGGAATGTGGAATGGAATGGAATGGAATGAGGAATGGAATGGAAGATGGAATGGAATGGAATGGAATGTGGATTGGAATACAATTGAATGGAATGTGGAATGGAATGGAATGGAATGGAAGGTGAAACGGAATTTGGAATGGAATGTGTAATGGAATGAAATGGAATGTGGAATGCAACAGAATTGAATGTGGAATGGTAAGTGGAAAGTAATGGAACATGGAATGGAATGTGGAATGGAATGGGGAATGCAATGTGGAATGGAATGTGGAATGGAATGTGGAGTGGAATATGGAAAGAAATGTAGCATGGAATGTGGAATGGAACGGAATTGAATGTGGAATGGAACGGAATGGTATGTGAAATGAAACGTGGAATGGAATGTGGCAAGTAACGTAGAATGGAACGTGGAAACAATGGAATGGAACGTGGAATAAAATGTCGAATGGAATGGAATAGAATGTGGAATAGAATGTGCAATGAAATGTGGAATGGAATGGAAAGAAATGTGGAATGGAAGGTGGAGTTGAATGGAAAGGAATGTTGAATGGAAGGTGAAGTTGAATGGAAAGAATGTCGAATGGAATGCAATGTAATGTGGAATGGAATGTGGAATGGAATGGAAAGGAAAGTGGAATGGAATGTGGAATGGAATGGAATGGAAAGTGGAAAGGAATGTGGAATGGAAAGGACTGTAATATGGAATGGAATGTGGAATGGAAAGTGGAATGGAATGGAATGGAAAGTGGAACGGAATGGAATGGAGTGGAAAGTGGAACGGAATGGAATGGAAAGGAAAGTGGAATGGAATGGAATGGAATGTGGAATGGAAGGCGGAGTTGAATAGAAAGGAATGTGGAATGGAATGTAAAGGAATGTGTAATGGAATGTGAAATGGAATGGAATGGAATGGAATATGGAATGGATTGTGGAATGGAAAGGACTGTAATAAGGAAGGGAACGGAATGGAATGGAAAGTGGAATGGAATGGAATGGAATGTGGAAAGCAATGCAATGGAATGGAATGTGGAATTGAACGGAATGGAATGGAACGTTGAATGCAATGGAATGGAATGGAACGTGTAATTGAATGGAATTGAACAGTGAAAGAAATGTGGAATGGAAAGTGGAATGGAATGTGGAATGGCATGGAATGTAATGTGGAATGGAATGGAATGGAATGTGGAATAGAATGGAATGGAATGTGTAATGGAATGTGGAATGAAATGTTGAATGGAATTGAACTTGGAATGGAATGGAATGGAATGGAATGTGGACTGGAATGGAATGGAATGGAATGTGGAATGGAATGGAATGGAAAGGAAAGTGAAATGAAATTTGGAATGGAATGTGGAATGGAATGAAATGGAATGCAGAATGGAATAGAAAGGAATGTGGAATGGAAAGTGAAATGCAAGGGAACAAGGAATGGAATGTGGAATGGAATGTGTAATGGAAAGTGGAATGGAATGTGGAATGGAATGTGGAATGAAATGTAGTATTGAATGTGGAATGGAATGGAGTGGAATGTCCAATGGGATGTGGAATGGAATGGAATTGAATGCGGAATGGAATGTGGAATGAAATGGAAATGAATGTGTAATGGAAAGAAATGAAATGTGGAAGGGAATGTTGAATGGAATGGAATGGAATTGAAGGTGAAATGGAATGGAATGGAATGTGGAATGGAATGTGCAAAGGAATTGAACGGAGTGGAATGTGGAATAGAATGTGGAATGGAATGGAATAGATTGTGTAATGTAATGTAGTGGAAAGTGGAATGCAATGGGTTGCAATGTGTAATTTAATGTGGAATGGAATGGAATTGAAAGCAGAATGGAATGGAATGGAATGTGGAATGGAATGGGAATGCAATGGAGTGTAATGTGGAATGGAATGGAATGGAATGTGGAATGGAATGGAATGCAATCTGGAATACAATGGAATGGAAAGGAATGTGGAATGGAATGGAATGCAATCTGGAATAGAATGGAATGGAATGGAATGTGCAAAGGAATGTGGAATGGAATGTGGAAGGGAATGTGGAATGGAATTGAATTGGAATGGAATGGATTGGAATGTGGATTGGAATGGAATGAAATGGAATGTGGAATGAAATTAAATGGAATGGAAAGTGAAATGGAATTTGGAATGGAATGTGGAATGGAATGAAATGGAATGTGGAATGCAATAGAATGGAATGAGGAATGGTAAGTGGAAACTAATGGAACATGGAAAGGAATATGGAATGGAATGTGGAATGGAATGTGGAATGGAATGTGGAATGGAATATGGAAAGAAATGTAGCATGGAATGTGGAATGGAACGGAATTGAATGTGGAAAGGAACGGAAAAGAATGTGGAACGAAATGTGCAATGGAAAGTGGAATGAAACTTAGAATGGAACGTGGAAAGGAATGGAATGGAACGTGGAAAGAAATGTAGAATGGAATGAAATAGAATGCGGAATGGAATGTGACATCAAATGTGGAATGGATTGGAAAAGAATGTGGAATGGAAGGTGGAGTTGAACGGAAAGAAATGTCGAATAGAATGCAATGTAAAGCACAATAGAATGCGGAATGGAATGGAATGGAATGTGGAATGGAATGCGGAAAGGAATGGAATGGAAAGTAGAATGGAATGTGGAATGGAAAGGACTGTAATATGGAATGGAATGTGGAATGGAAAGTGGAAGGGAATGGAATGGAAAATGGAACGGAATGGAATGGAATTGAATGTTGAATGGAATGGAATGCAATGTGGAATGGAAGGTGCGGTTGAATGGAAAGGAATGTGGAGTGGAATGTAATGGAAAGTGCAATGGAATGTGGAGTGGAATGGAATGTGGAATGGAATGGAATGTAATGGAATGTGGAATGGAATGTGGAATGGAAAGGACTGTAATGTGGAATGGAACGGAATGGAAT
The DNA here is from genome assembly GCF_028885655.2 of Pongo abelii. Lineage (NCBI taxonomy): Eukaryota > Metazoa > Chordata > Mammalia > Primates > Hominidae > Pongo > Pongo abelii. The sequence continues at coordinate 8,560,629 of NC_071999.2, forward strand.
GCAATGTGGAATGGAATGGAATGGAATGTGGAATGCAATGGAATGGAATGGAAAGTGGAATGGAATGTGGAATGGAATGGAATTGTATGTAAAATGGAATTGAATGGAACGTGTAGTTGAATTGAATTGAACGGGGAAAGGAATGTGGAATGGAAAGTGGAATGGAATGTGGAATGGAATGGAATGGAATGTGGACTGGAATGGGATTTAATGTGGAATGGAATGGAATGGAATGTGCAATGGAATGTGGAATGAAATGTTGAATGGAACTGAACTTGGAATGGAATGGAATGGAATGTGCACTGGAATGGAATGGAATCGAATGTGGAATGGAATGGAATGGAATGGGGAATAGAATAGAATGGAATTGAATGTGCAAGGGAATATGGAATGGAATGAAATGGAATGTGGAGTGGAATTGAACTTGGAATGGAATGGAATGGAATATGGATTGGAATGGAATGGAATGGAACGTGGAATGGAATGGAATGGAATGGAATGTGGAATGGAACGGAATGCAATGGAATGTGGAATGGAATGGAATGGAATGTGGAAAGCAATGGAATGAAATGGAATGAGGAATTGAATGCAATTGAACGGGGAAAGGAATGTGGAATGGAAAGTGGAATGGAATGTGTAATGGAATGCAATGGAATGTGGAAAGGAATAGAATGGAATGTGGAATAGAATGGAAGGAATGGAATGTGCAATGGAATGTGAAATGGAATGTGGAATGGAATTGAACTTGGAATGGAATGGAATGGAATGTGGACTGGAATGGAATGGAATGTGGAATGTAATGGAATGGAATGGAAAGTGAAATGGAATTTGGAATGAAATGTGGAATGTAATGAAACGGAATGTGGAATGGAATAAAATGGAATGTGATATGGAAAGCGAAATGCAATGGAACAAGGAGTGGAATGTGGAGTGGAATGTGTAATGGAATGTGGAATGGTATGTGGAATGGAAATTGGGATGGAATATGGATTGAAATGTAGTATGGAATGAGGAATGTAATGGAATGGAATGTCCAAAGGAATGTGGAATGGAATGAAATTGAATGCGGAATGGAATGTGGAATGGAATGGAAAAAATGTGAAATGGAAAGAAATGGAATGTGGAATGTAATGTGGAAGGGAATGGAATGAAATTGAATGAGAAATGGAGTGGAATGGAATGTGGAATGTAACGTGCAAAGGAATGGATTGGAGTGGAATGTGGATTTGAATGTGGAATGGAATGGAAAGGATTGTGGAATGCAATGGGTTGCAATGTGGAATTGAATGCGGAATGGAATGGAAGGGAATAGAATTGAAAGTGGAATGGAATGGAATGGAATGTGGAATGGAATGGGAATGGAATGGAATGCAATGTGGAATGGAAAGGAATGGAATTGAATGTGGAACGGAATTGAATGGAACGTGGAATGGAATGGAATGGAACGTGGAAATGAATAAAATTGAATGAGGAATGGAATGTGTAATGGAATGTGGAATGGAATGGAATGGAATGTGGAAAGGAATGTGGAATAGAATAGAATAGAAGTAAATGTGCAATAGAATGTGGAATGAAATGTGGAATGGAATTGAACGGGATGTGGATTGGAATGGAATGGAATGGAATGGAATATGGAATGAAGTAGAATGGAATGGAACGTAGAATTGAGTGGAATGGAATGGAACATTGAATGCAAAGGAATGGAATGGAAGGTGGAATGGTGTGTGAAATGGAATGTGGAATGGAACGTGGAATGGAATGAAATGGAAGGTGGAATGGAATCTGGAATGGAAAGTGGAATGGAATGTGGAATGGAAAGGAATGGAATGTGGAATGGAATGGAAAGGAATACGGAATAGAATGGAATGGAATGTGCAGTGGAATGTGGAAAGGAATGTGGAATGGAATGGAATGGAATGTGGAATGGAATGTGGATTGGAATGGAAGGGAATGGATTGTGGAATGGATTCGAATGGAATGGAAAGTGAAATAGAATGTAAAGGAACGTTGAATGGAATGGAATCGAATGTGGAATGGAGTGGAAAGAAACGTGGAATGGAACGGAATGGAAGGTGGAATGGAACGTGGAATGGAACGTGGAATGGAACGTGGAATTGGATGTTCAATGGAATATCTTATGGAAAGTTTAATGGAATGCAATGGAACGTGGAATTGAACGTGGAAAGGAATGGAATGGAATGTGGAATGGAAAGTAGAATGAAACATGTAAAGGAAAGTGGAATGGAACGTGCAATGGAATGTGGAACGCAATGTGGAAGGGAATGTGGAGGGGAATGGAATGGAATGGAATAGAATGTGGAATGGAACGTGCAGTGTTTCGTGTAATTGAGTGTGGAATGGATCGTGGAAAGGAATGTGAAATGGAATGTGGAATGGAATGTGGTATGAAATGGATTGGAATGTGGAATGGGAAGGAAAGGAATGTGGAATGGAATGCAATGGAATGTGGAATGGAATGGAATGGAACGTGGAATAGAATGTGGAATGGAATGGAATGCAACGTGAAATGGATGTGGAATGGAATGTGGAATGGAAATTGGAATGGACCGTGGAATGGAATGGAAAGGAAAGTGAAATAGATTGGAATGGAACGTGGAATGTAATATGGAATGGAATGAGGAATGTGACGTGGAACGGAATGGAATGCAACTTGGAATGGTATGTGCTAAAATGTGGAATGGAATGGATTGGAATGTTAAATGGAATGAATTGGAAAGTGGAATCGAACGGAATGAAACGTGGAATGGAATGTGGAATAGTAGGTGGAATGGATTTTTTAATGGAATTGAATGGAATGTGGAATAGAATGGAACGGAATGAAATGTGGAATGGATCGTGGAATGGAGTGGAATGGAATGAGCAACGGAATGGAAAGGAATGTGTAATGGAATGGAAGGGAAAGGAAAGGAAAATGAAATAGTATTTGGAACGGAATGTGAAATGGAAATTGGAATGGAATGTGGAATGGAATGAAATGGAACGTGGAATGGAATGGAATGGAAGGTGGAATGGAATGGAATGGAACGTGGAATGGAACGTGGAATGGATCATGGAATGGAAAGAGGAATGGAATGAGGAATGTTATGTGGAATGGAATGGAATGGAATGGAATGTGGTATGAAAAGTGGAATGGAATGGAATGTGGAATGGAATGTGGAATGAAATGCATTGAAATGAGAATGGAATGTGGAATGGAATGGCATGGAATATGGAATGGAATGTGGAATGGAATGGATTGGAATGCGAAATGGATTGTGGAATGGAATGTGGAATGAAAAGTGTAATGGAATGGAATACGGAATGGAATGTGGAATGGAATGGATTGGAATGCGAAATGGATTGTGGAATGGAATGTGGAATGAAACGTGGAATGGAACGTGGAATTCATTGGAATGGAAATTGGTATAGAATGTGGAAAATAATGGAAGGGAATGTGGAATGAAATGTGGAGTGTAATGGAATGGAATGTGGAATGGAATGGAATGGAATGTGGAATGGAATGTGGAATGGAAAGGAAAGTAATGAAGAATGGAATGTGGAGTGGAATGTGGAAGGGAAAGTGGAATGGAATGGAATGGAAAGTGGAATGGAACATGGAATGGAATGTAAATAAATGTGGAAAGAACTGTGGAATGGAATTTGGAATGTATCGTGGAATGCAATGAAAAGGAACGTGGAATGGAATGTAAAATGGAATGTGGAGTGGAACGCGAAATGGAATGGAATGGAATGTGGAAGGGATGTGGAATGAAATGGAATGGAATGGAATGTGGAATAGAATGTGGAAAGGAATGTGTTATGGAATATGGAATAGAACGGAATGGAATGTGGAATGGATTGTGAAATGGAATTTTGAATGGAATGGAAAGGAATGTGGCATGGAATGTGGAATGGAATGGAATGGAATGTGGAGTAGAATGTGGAATGGAATGGAATGGAAAGCCGAATGGAATGAATGCAATGGTAATGAATATGGCATGCAATGGAATGGAAAAGGGAATCCAATGTAGAATGGAATGGTATGGAATGTGGAATGGAACGTGGAATGGAATGTGGAAAGGATCATGGAATGGAATGTGGAATGGAACAGAAAGAAATGTGGAATGGAATGGAAAAGAATATGGAATTGAATGTGGAGAAGAATGGAATGGAATCTGGAATAGAATGTGGAATGGAATGGAATGGAATGCGGAATGGAATTGAATGGAATGCTATGGAAAGCGGAATGGAATGGAATGGAATGCTATGGAGAGTGGAATGGAATGGAATGCAATGTGGAATGGAATGGATCAGAACATGGAATGTAACGTGGAATGGAATGTGGAATATGGAATTTAATGTGGAATTTAATGTGGAATGCACAGGAATGGAATGGAAGGGAATGTGGAATGCAAAGTAGAGTGGAATGGAATGTGCAATGGAATGTGGAATGAAATGTGGAATGAAACGGAAGGGAATGTGGAATGAAATGTGGAATGGAATGAATTGGAATGTGGAATAGAATGGAATGGAATGGAATGGAATGTGGAATGGAAGGTGGAAAGGAATGTGGAATGGAATGTGGAATGGACTTTAATGGAATGTGGAATGGAAAGTGGAATGGAATGTGGAATGGATTGTGTAATGGAATGTGGAATGGAATGGAATGGAATGCAATGTGGAATGGGAAGTGCAATGGAAAGTGGAACGGAATGGTATGGAAAGTGGAATGGAAATTGGAATGGAATGGAATGGAATGGAATGTGGAATGGAATGGAATGGAATGTGGAATGGAATGTGGAATGGAACGTGGAATGGAAGGAAATGGAATGGAACGGAATGTGGAATGCAATGAAACGGAAAGTGGAATGGAATGTTCAAAGGAATGTGGAATGCAACGGAATGAATTGTGGAATGAAATGTGTTTTAGAATGGAATGGAATGTAGAATGTAATGTAGTGGAATGTGGAATGGAATGTGGAATAGAACTTAATGGAAAGTGGAATGGAACGTGGAATGGAATGGAATGGAAGGGAATGGAATGTGGAATGGAATGGAAAGAAATGAGGAATGGAATGTTGATTGAAATGGAATGGAATTTGGAACGGAATGGAACGGACTGCGGAATGAAATGTGGAATGGAATGTTGAATGGAATGGAATGGAGTGGAATGTGGAGTGGCATGTGAATTGGAATGCAATGTAATGTGGAATGGAAAGTGGAAAGAAATGCAATGGAATGAGAATGGAATTTGGAATTGAATGGGTAATGCAATTTGAAATGGACTGTGGAACGGAATGTGGAATCATATGTGGAAACGAATGAGGAATGGAAAGGAATGGACTTTGGAATGGATTGTGGAATGGAATGGAATGCAATGTGGAATGGAATGTGGAAAGAAATGTTTAATGGAAAGTGGAAACGAATGGATTGGAATGTGGAATGGAATGTGGAATGGAATGTGGAATGGAACGGAATATAATGTGGAATGTAACGTGTAATGGAATGCGGAATTGAAAGTGGAATGGAATGGAACGGAATGTGGAAAGGAAGGTAGAATGGAACGTGTAAAGGAAGGTAGAATGGAACGTGGAAAGGAATGTGGAATGGTACGTGAAATCAAATGTGGAATGGAATGTGGAAGGGAATGTGGAGTGGAATGGAAGGGAATGGAATGGAATGAGGAATGGACCGTGCAATGTATCGTAGAATTGAATGTGGAATGGATCGTGGAATGGAATGTGAAATGGAACGTGGAATGGAATATGGAATGGAACGTGAAATTGAATGGAATGGAATGTTGAATGGAATGTAGAATGAAATGGAATAGAATGTAGAATGGAATGTGGAATGTAATGGAATGCAAAGTGAAATGGAATCTGGAAAGGAAAGTGGAATGTAATGGAATGGAATGTGGAATGGAACGTGGAATGGAATGTGCAACGGAATGTGGAATGGAATGGAATGTAATATGGAATGGAATGTGGAATGGAACGGAATGTAATGTGGAATGGAATGTGAAATGGAATGCGGAATGTAATGGAATGGAATGTGGACTAAAACGAGGAATGGAATGGAATGGAGGGTGGAATGGAACGTGGAATGGAATGTGGAATGGATCGCATAATGGAATGTGGAATAGTATTTGGAATGGAATGGAATGGAATCTGGTTTGGAATGTGGAATGGAATGTGGAATGGAATGTGCAATGGAATGTGGAAAATAGAGTGAAATGCAATGGAATGGAATGTGGACTGAAACGAGGAATGGAATGGAACGGAAGGTGGAATGGAACATGGAATGCAATTTGAAAAGAAACGTGTAATGTAATGTGGAATGGAATGTTTAATGGAATGGAATGGAATCTAGAAAAGGAATGTGGAATGGAATGTGGAATGGACTGTGGAATGGAATGGAATGGGATGTAGAATGAAATGTGGAATGGAATGTGTAATGGAATGTCGAGTGGAGTGTGGCATGGAACCTGGAATGGAACATGGAAAGGAACGTGGAATGGGATGTTCAATAGAATATGGAATGGAAAGTTGAATGGAACGGAATGGAACGTGGAATTGAACGTGGAAAGGAATGTAATGGAATGTGGAATGGAAAGTAGAATGGAACGTGGAAAGGAATGTGGAATGGAACGTGGAATGGAACGTGGAAGGGAATGTGGAGTGGAATGGAACAGAATGGAATGGGATGTGCAATGGAACGCGCAATGTATGGTGGAATTGAATGTGGAATGGAACGTGGAATGGAACATGAAATGGAATGTGGAATGGAATATGGAATGGAACCTGAAATTTAATGGAATGGAATGTTGAAAGGAACGTGAAATGGAATGGAATGGAATGTGGAATGGAATGTGGAATATAATGGAATGGAACGTGGAATAGAATTTGGAAAGGAAAGAGGAATGAAATGGAATGGAATGTGGAATGGAAAGTGGAATGGAATGTGCAACGGAATATGGATTGGAATGGAATGGAATGTGGAATGGAATGTGTAATGGAACGGAATGTAGTGTGGAATGGAATGTGGAATGGAATGTGGAAAGGAAAGTGGAATGTCATGCAATGGAATGTGGACTGAAACGAGAAATGGAATAGAATGGATGGTGGAATGGAACGTGGAATGGAACGTGGAATGGAACGTGGAAAGGAATGTGGAATTGAATATGGAATGGAACAGAATGGAATCTGGAATGGAATGTGGAATGGAATGAGGAATGGAATGTGGAAAGAAAGTGGAATGGAATGGAATGGAAAGTGGACTGAAACGAGGAATGGAATGGAATGGTAGGTGGAATGGAACGTGGAATGGAACGTGGAATGGAATGTGGAATGGATTGTGGAATGGAATGGAATAGAATCTGGAATGGAATGTGGAATGGAATGTGGAATGGAATGTGGAATTTAATGGAATGGGATGTGGAATGAAAGGTGGAATTGAATGTGTAATGGAAGGGAATGGGATGTAGAATGAAATGTGCAATTGAATGTGGAATGGAATGTGGAATAGAATATCGAGTGGAGTGTGTAATGGAATGTGGAATGGAACGCAATGGAAAGTCGAATGGAAAGTGGAATGGAATGTGGAAGGGAACTTGAAATGTAAGGGAATGGAATTTGTAATGGAACGTGGAATGAAATGGAGTGGAACATGGAATGGAACGTGGAATGGAACGTGGAATGGAATGGAATGGAACGTGGAATGTAATGTGAAATGGAATGTGGAAGTGAATGGAAAATGGAAAGGAATAGAATGGAATGTTTAATGGAATGCAATGGAATGTGGAATGGAATGGAATGGCATTTGATATGGAATGAAGAATGGAATGTGGAATGGAATGGAATGGAAATTGGAATGGAATGCAATGGAACGTGGATTGAAATGTGGAATTGAATGGAATGGAATGTGGAATGGAATTGAATGGAATGTGGAATGAAATGGAAAGGAGTGTGGAATGAAATTGAATGGAATGGAATGGAATTTGGAGTGGAATATGGAATGGAATGGAATGGAATGTGGAATGGATTTTGGAATGGAATGGAATGGAATGGAATGGAATGTGGCATGGAATGTGGAATGGAATGGAATGGAATGTGGAATGGAACAGGGAATGGTATGGAATGGAAAGTGGAATGCAATGTGGAATGGAATGTGGAATGGAACGGAATTTAATATGGAATGGACTGTGGAATGGAATGCAGAAATGTAAGTGGAATCGAAAGGAATGGAACGTGGAATGGAACGAGAAATGCAATGGAGTGGGATGTGGAATGGAATGCAATGGAATGGGATGTTGAATGGAATGGAATGGAATGTGGAATGGATTGTGGAGTGAAATTGAACGGAATATGGAAAGGAATATGTAATGGAATGGAATGGAAATTGGAAAGTAACCTGAAATGGAATGGAATGGAAGGAGGAATGGAAAGTGGAATATAATGTGGAATGCAATGTAGAATATAATGGAAGGGAATGCGGAATGCAATGGAGAACAATGTTGAAAGGAATCTGGAATGGAATGCAATGGCATTAGGAATGGAATGCAATGTAATGTGGAACGGAATGTGGAATGGAATGTGGAATGGAATGGATTGGAATGTTGAATGGAGTGTGGAAAGGAATGGAATGGAATGCTGAAAGGAATGGAACGGAATGTGGAATGGAATGTGGAATGGAAAGCAATGTAAAGTGGAATTGAATGTGGAATGTAATGTGGTATGGAAAGGAATGTAACGTGGAATGGAATGTGGAAACGAAAGTGGAACTTAATGGAATGGAATGTGGAATGGAACGTGGAATGGAATGGAAAGGAAGGTTGAATGGAATGTGGGAAGGAATGTGGAATCAAACGGAATGGCATGTGGAATGGAATGGAATGGAATGTGGAATGGAATGAAATGGAATGTGGAATGGAATGTGGAAGGAAATGCAATAGAAAGTGGATTGGAATAAGGAATGGAACGTGGAAACGAAGGTGAAATAGAACGTCAAATATAATGGAATGGATTGTGGAATGGAGTGGAATGGAATGTGGAATGGAATGTGAAATGAAATGTAGAATGGAATGTGGAATGGAACGTGGAATGGAATGGAATGGAATTTGGAATGGAATGCGATGGAATGTGGAATGGAATGTGAAATGCAATGTTGAAAGGAATGGAATGGGATGTGGAAAGGAATGGAATGGAATCTGGAATGGAATGTGGAATGGAATGTGAACTGGAACTTGGAATTGAATGGAATGGAATGTGGAATGGAATGGAATGGAATGTGGAAAGGAATGTGGAATGGAATTTGGATTGCAATGTGGAATGGAATGTGGAATGAATGTGGAATGGAAGGGAATGGAATGTGAAAGGTAATGTGGAATGTAAAGGAATGGATTGTGGAATGGAATGGAATGGAATACGGAATGGAATATGGAACGGAGTGTGGAATGGAATGTGGAAAGGTATGTGGAATGGAATGGAATGTAATGTGAAATGGAACAGAATGGAATGTGGAATGGAATGTGAAATGGAATGGAATGGAATGTGGAATGGAATGTGGAAAGTAAGGTGGAAAGGAATGTGGAATGCTACGGAATGGAACGTGGAATGGAATGTGGAAAGGAGTGTGGAATGGAATGTGGAATGGAATGCGGAAAGGAATGTGAAAAGGAATGTGTAATGCAACGGAATGCGATGTGGAATGGAATGTGGAATGGAGTGTGGAATGGAGTGTGGAATGGAGTGTGGAATGAAACGGAATGGTATGTGGAATGGAATGTGGAATGGAATGTGGATTGGAGTGTGGAATGGAATGTGTAATGCAACAGAATGCAATGTGTAATTAAATGTGGAATGCAATGTGTAATGCAATGTCAAATGTAATGCACTGGAAAGTGTAATTGAACGTGAAACGGAATGGAATGATACATGCAATAGAAAGTGAAATTGAATGTGGAATGGACTGTGGAATGTAATGTGGAATGGAATGTGGAAGGGAATGGATTTGAATGTGGAATGGAATGTGAAAAGGATTGGAATAGAATGTGAAATGGAATGTGGTTTGGATCTTGGAGTGGAACATGCAATGCAACGTGGAATGGAATGGAATGGAATGTGTAATTGAATGTGGAATTGAATGGAATGGAATGTGGAATGGACTGGAATTGAAAGTGGAATGGAATCGAATGGAATATGTAATGAAATGTGGAAAAGAAAGGGCAATGCAAAGGAATGCAATGTGGAATGGGACGTGGAAAGGAATTGATTGGACCTTGGAATGGAGAGAAGAAAGGAAATTGCAATTGAATGGAATATAACGGGGAATGGAACGGAATGGAATGTGGAATGGAATGGAATGGAATGTGGAATGGAATGTGGAACGGAACATGGAAAAGAATGTGGAATGAAACGGAATGGAATGTGGAATGGAGTGTGAAATGGAATGTGGAATGGATTGTGGAATCAATGTAAATTGGAATCTGGGAGAGAATGTAATGGAATGTGGAAAGGAACGTGAAAAGGAATGGAATTCAATGTGGAATTGAACGTGAAATGGAATAAAATCTTAAGTGTAATGCAACATGGAAAGGAACGTGCAATGGAATGGAAAGGAACGTGGAACGGAATGTGGAATGGAATGTGGAAAGAATGGAATGGAATGTGGAATGGAATAGAAAGGTATGGGGAATGGAATGGAATGGAATATGGAAGGGAATGTGGAACGGAATGTGGAATGGAGTGTGGAACGTAATGTGGAAAGAAATGTGTAATGGAACGGAATGGAGTGTGAAATGGAATGGAATGGAATGTGGAATGGAATGGAATGGAATGTGGAATGGAATGGAATGGAAATTGGATTGGAATGTGGAATGGATCGCGGAATGGAACGTTGAAGAGAATGCCGAATGGATTGGAATGGAATGTGGAATGGAATAGAATGGAATGTGGAATGGAATGTGGAATGGAATGGAATGCAATGTGGAATAGAATACGAAAAGCAATGCGGAATTAAATCTGGAATGGAATGTGAAATTGAATGTGAAATGGAAAGTGGAATGGAATGGAATGGAATGTGAATGGAAATGAGGAATGGAATGGAGTGAAATGTGGAATGGAATGTGGAATGGAAAGTGGAATGGAATGTGGAAAAGAATGTAATGGAGTGGAATTTATTGTGGAATGGAATGTGGATTGGGATGTGGAATGGAGTACGGAATGGAACATGGAATGGAACGTGGAATAGAATCGAATGGAACGTGTAATGGAATGTGGAATGGAATGGAATGTGGAATGAAAAGTGGAATGTAATCTGGAATGAAATGTGGAATGCAATGGAATGGAATGTGGAATGGAATGTGTAATGGAATGG